>NC_087184.1:14440219-14442719 GCF_035594125.1 Scylla paramamosain
AAAAGAGAAAAAGAGCATCATTATATTACATATGTTTGCTGTCCAAATAATGCTAGATCACATTCCCCTTAATTTTCTTTTTTTTTCTTCTCTCTCTCTCTCTCTCTCTCTCTCTCTCTCTCTCTCTCTCTCTCTCTCTCTCTCTCTCTCTCTCTCTCTCTCTCTCATATTGTTTGTATTGAAAAGTTCGTAGGAACGTTTTTTTTTTTCCTCTTTTTGACAGTTTTTGTCTAGTATTTATGAAAGTTTCTGGTGGACGTTGCTTGTGTCATGTTTCGGACGCGGACTTAGAACGTTCGAAGCAGTAATGTCCAATATGAACCTGAAGTCTTTGTTTCGAAGCTTCAAAAACCACACGTTCGAGAGAGAGAGAGAGAGAGAGAGAGAGAGATTGGACACAGGCAGAACAAGTCAACGGTGGCCTAAAAAACAGAGAATATTGGCCGGGGCGTGAAGGGGCAATATCCAGGAGGAATATCTGGGCGCCCTATTGGTATGTGGGCGTGAGGGAGTGTGAAGGATACACCCGCACGCCCCTCCACCTCCTCCACCTCTCCACTAACCCAGTACCTCCATCTATTCCGGTCGTATTCTTTCCCTCGCCTCCACCACGCTGTATATTTTCTTCTCCACTTGCAGTTTCATCCACAAACTCTCTCTCTCTCTCTCTCTCTCTCTCTCTCTCTCTCTCTCTCTCTCTCTCTCTCTCTCTCTCTCTCTCTCTCTCTCTCTCTCTCTCTCTCTCTCTCTCCAGACCTGATCACCACCTTAACCTCATCCCGTGTCACCTGTTTAATTCATTGACGTAACCTCTTCCCACACTTCCTCCGCCCGCACCTGCATTCACCATTCCTGTATAATCTGCTGTCTCCACTTTTTTGTTTTCAGTTAATTCTATCTAGCACAATTTTTCACTTTTCTTTGTTATTCACTTAGTTTCTTGTAATATTTTTTTCTTTAGCTTTTTTTTTTTTTCATCTGTGGTATTAGTTTCGAGTTTCCTATTAATTCAGTTTGCTTTTTAAATTCCACAAGTGCTGTTTTCTACCGTCTCAGCTTCCTATTTCATTCCCGAAGGCGTGTTCCATCTCATTCATTCTTCATCATTCATATATCTATTCATTTTATTTATTCAGTTGTTCCTCACCACCTTCATTTATTTTACTTATTCCATAAGTCCACTTTATCAATTTTCCTCCATTCCTTTTTATTTTTTAATCTGCTTTTTTTCATATCTTTCTTCATTTCATTCCACCCCATCTATCTCTAAATTCTCACTTTGTTTTTTTATGTATATTTAATCTTCATTTTTAATTTCACAAGTCAAGTTTTTGACACTTTTTCTTTGTTGTTTTCGAAGCTGTGTTATTTTCACATCTTCAGTTCATTCTATCTCATCCATCTCCGTTATTCTCACTTTGTCATTTATTTTTTCTAATCTCCATTTTTAACTCCATAAATAAACTTTTTACTACCTCCTTCAAAGCTCTTTTATTTTCACATCTTCAGTTTATTTCGCCTCATCCGTGTCTATTATCCTCACTTTGATTTTTATTCAATCTTCTTTTTAAATCCTTAAGTCAACTTTCTTTTTTTTACCTCTTTCCATGTTATCTTGAAAGCGTTTTTTTTTTGTGTGTGTGTGTGTTTTTTTAATTCATTCCAGCTCATCTATTCCCAATTATCTTCACTTTTTTTTGTCTTTTTACTTATTCAATTTTCATTTTAAACTTCACACCTGCAGCTCTCAACCCTTTTCTCATCGTATTCCTTCAAAGCTGTGTTTTTTTTACATCTTTCTTCGACTCATTCAACCTCATTCATCTTTATCATCTTCACTTTTGTCTTTTATTTTTTCACTCTATTTTTATCTCCACAAGTCAGTTCACGTTATCTTCAAAACTGTTTTATTTTCACATCTCTCACTTGTTCATTCCACCTATCTACATCTGTTATCCTCACTCTGTCTTTTATTCAATCTTCACTTTTTTAACTTCATAAGATCCCTTTCTCAACCTCCTCTTCTCTTATTCCTTCACTTTCACCTTCACCTTCTCTTCCTCTTCTTTCACTTTCACCTCTTCCTTCTCAATCTTCTCTATCTTTATCTTCTCTGTCTCCACCTCCTCTATCTTCTCCATCTTCTTTATCTTCTCTGTCTTCTCTATCTCTTCTATCTTTTCCTTCTTCTCTATTCTTTTCTCCCCAGCCATGCCATTAAGTTCACCTGTCTCCCTGCCCTCCTCATTTTATTCACTCGTAAACTCACCTGGCTCACCTGACCCACCTCGGCCCTATCTAACTCAACTAACCCACCAAACCCACTTAACCTAACCTAATCTAACCAAACAAAACCTAACCTAACCCACTTGGCCTACCTGCTTCACCTGTTCCCCACATAACTGACCTAACTCACCTGATCTAACCCAGCCTAACCTAATTTAACCCAAACTAACGCAACTTGACTAACCTGACCCACTTAATCTACCAAACTCATCAC
>NC_087184.1:14450219-14467719 GCF_035594125.1 Scylla paramamosain
GGGGAGAGATAGACTGTGAGTGCCTGGGGAGAGATAGACTGTGAGTTGCCTGGGGAGTTTTTGAGAGGATTTGAAGGGGCGAGAAAAGGATGCAGGAAATAGAAAAGAGGAAAAGGGGAAGCTTGAAAGAAAAGAGAGAAACATAAACGTATAGAGAAGGTGGAAATGTAGGATAATAAAAATGAAATTCTGGAAAAAGAAAAAAAAAACATATGCCAGCAGTAAAAGAGATTAACGGCACACACACACACACACACACACACACACACACACACACACACACACACACACACACACACACACACACACACACACACACACACACACACACACACACACACACACACACACACACACACACATTTACACGCCTCGCAATTTATTTTATTCTCTCTCTGTTTATTCATTTTTATTCAGATTTCTGTTTCTTTCAGATTCTTCTTTACTTATTACTGTTTATTTATATTTTCCTTATCTTATTTATCTTTTCCTTATCTTTACGTCGCTTTTGGAGTGCTAAGACTTAGGCATCTCTCTCTCTCTCTCTCTCTCTCTCTCTCTCTCTCTCTCTCTCTCTCTCTCTCTCTCTCTCTCTCTCTCTCTCTCTCTCTCTCTCTCTCTCTCTCTCTCTCTCTCTGCTTGCTACAAATAATGAATTAGTAGAAAATTTGAATGCCGGCGAAGGGTTTAGTAATAGTGACCGCCAAGCAAATCACCTTCGTTATAAACTTCATGGCTAACGAAGCAAATAAAAGCAAAGAAAAGGTCCCTAACTACAGAAAAGCAAATTTCTGTAAACTTAAATCATTGCTTAACCAGATCGACTGGAGTCACCTACTTACCACAACGGATAGTAGTAATGCTCACTGGAAGTTTTTCATGGACAGATACTTAAAAGCAGTGCAAGAATGCGTACCTATGAAAAATCGTCACCTCACCCAAAACGTTAAGCACAAGCGGTGGAAAACACAAATAGCTGAATGCTCGCGCGTCAAGAGGAATGCCCGTAACATCTTAAAATACTTCAGTGATAAAGGAGAACGGACTAGATTCGTTGAGTTAAGATGTAAAGCAAAGAGGTTAATCAAACATAGCAAAAGGTCCGCCGAGTTACATGTTGCGAAATAGAGTAAAACGAACCCGAAGGAATTTTATAGCTTTATCAGGCAAAAGAGAGTGATTACTTCAACTAGTGGACCCATAATTGACGAAAATGGAGATTACACCAACGACGAAGAGCAAATTAGTAACATTCTAAACACCTTCTGCCAACAACAACAACAACAACAACTACTACTACTACTACTACTACTACTACTACTACTACTACTACTACTACTACTACTACTACTACTACTATTACTACTTCTACTACTACTACTACTACTACTACTACTACTACTATTACTACTGCTACTACTACTTCTACTACTACTACTACTACTACTAATAATAATAATAATAATAATAATAATAATAATAATAATGATAATAATAATAATAATAATAATAATAATGATGATGATAACAATAACAATGATAATAATAATAACAATAATAATAATAATAATAATAATAATAATAATAATAATAATAATAATAATAAAAATAATCATAAAAATAACAATAACAATGATAATAATAACAAAAAGAATAAGAATAATAAGAATAACAACAATAATAACAACAACAATAATAATAACAATAATGATAATAATAATAATAATAATGATAATAATAATAATAATAATAGTAATAATAATAATAATAATAATAATAATAATAATAATAATCGACGTAATGCTCCGGTTTGCAGTGTCAATAAATCGCAGGAAGGGATGACTGTCCTAAGTTTACTGCATCCTTTCAGTAGCGGCTAATTAAGCGTCAAAAGGGAATTGAGAAAAAGGTCAATTTGCGAGCAGTGAAAGTAATTGAATCAGGAAACGCAGATTGAGAGAGAGAGAGAGAGAGAGAGAGAGAGAGAGAGAGAGAGAGAGAGAGAGAGAGAGAGAGAGAGAGAGAGACGTTAATTAAACCATCAAGTAATTCAATCCTTTTCTTCCTTCCTTTCTCACGTCTATTTTCCTCTCTCTTTCTTCTCTTTCTCATCGCGTCCTATCCTAATTTCACTTCCTCTTCCTTTCTACCCATTTTTTCCCCTTCCTTCCTTCTCTCCTTTCCTTTCCCACCTTTCTTTTCTTTCTCTCTCTCCACTCCTTCCCTCCATCCTTCCCTCACCGTCTCTTCTTCCCTTTCCCCCTTTCCTTCCACCGCTTCCCTCCATTTTTCCCTTCCTTCTTTCCCCGCGACTCTTTAACTGTTTTCCTCCATCCCTCCTCTCTCTCTCTCCTCCTCCAGAGAGTCAAATGCCACTGAGAAGATTGCGAACTAAGAGGATTTTGCGACCGAAGGTGAAAATAAGACGTTTTAAAAGTAAGGATTGTCGTGTGTGTGTGTGTGTGTGTGTGTGTGTGTGTGTGTGTGGCAGCTTACCAATAAATTCTAAAATGTTTTTCCTTATATTCAGACCCTTGATTCTTTTTTTTTTTTTTTTACTTCCAAGGTCTGCAAGTCACAACATGGAGATTCTTCCCACTCCTCTGCCTTCTTTCCCACGCTGCCAAAACTTTCCTTAACTTCCTCAATACCACGGCAGGGCATCAGCTTAATTTTACACTTACTATCACTAGACCGTAGTAAAGTTCACGATGGTGTTTTTTTGTTTTTTTTTTCTGTTGTGAGTCTAAAAAAAAAATAATCTGTGGGTACACATTTAATACAACTCTGTTCTGACTAAAACCACCACTACCACGGCAAGGCATCAACTTAACTTTACTCTAATAACACTAGATCGTATTAATTTCAAGATGGTATTTTCTATGTATTGAAAAGGTTAAGAACAAGCCTAAGGTACTCAGTTAACACAATTCTATATTTACTGTATTCTGACTAAAATCTGCGTGACTGCCTGATGTTTGGAGGTTGTCAGGAGTAAAGAAAGGGTTAATAAAGTCTCTTATACACGCCCTACAATCTGCCTTGTCCTCACACCACCAAGCATGCACCCACGCTCTCTTCATTGCCTCTGCTCGCCTTCATTCATCGTCTAAACGCCTCTCTTGGGCCTTCACTGCCCTCTACCCGGTCTCAACTCGCGTCATCCATGTCTTGACACTTCCCTTGGCCTCTTATTGCACTCTCCCAGGTCCCAACTTGCCAAATCAACGCTTTCCTTTTCCTCTTGCCGCCCTCCCACATGTTCCAACTCGTCTTTATCCACGGTTTGCAGCCTCCCTTCTCTTCTCTGAGCCTAATATGCTACATCACGCCCTCTCCCATGCTCCTTCATCCGCTCCTTGCAACCCTCTTTGTGCTCCCTTAGATCCAGCGTTCCTTACCATCCCCTCTCTCAAGCCCCAGCAGCACCACCACCACTACCAGCAGCAGCAGCAGCAGCAGTAGTCTATTGGCAAAATGTACGACGTTTATAATGGACAAAATTACTTGTTGAAAAGATAAATCTGATCGAAGAAAAGTTTTTTTTTTTCCCGAATAAAATAATTAATGTTAAAAAGTAAGGAACTCCTCGTCATTTTGGATATTGTCTTGGTCTATTCTCTTTTTGGACTGGCATCTTCAGTGGGCTTTCTTAAAATTTTCTTTTGCTTTTGTTTTGTTTTTTTGTTTTTTTTGCTCTGACCAGTACCCCTCTTATATAACATAAATAAATAGATAAATAGATAAATACATACATAAAAAATACCATCTTTAGTGGGCTTTTTTTTCTATCCGTCTTTTGTTGCCCTTGACCAGAAGCCCTCTTACATAAAATAAACAAAATAAATAAATAAACAAACAAAAACTCTCATCTACAGCTTCTCTTGTCTAGCACCCCTAATGACACAACACCACGCCCTCTTCGTCCCGCCCCTCAACTCACTTTCATCCACTTGTTAACACCTCCCTTGTCCTCTCAAAGCCCCAAAGCGTCTCTCCCTCACTCACTCACCGGTGTTAATGAGGCGTGGGTGGCGTGTGTATTTATCTGGATTTCACTTGAGACTGCGTGGGTGAGTGGCATCGATCATACGTTGTCACCTGATCCCGGTGGAGTTAACCCTTTCACTGTGATATGCAACGCTGCACGACACAGAGTAATGTATGAAATCTTTATAAACACCTGCAAGAAAGAAAGGGATTGAAAGAAATAGATTTTGTAATTTGTAACCTGTGTAATGTTTGCAGATGGTTGAAAAACGAGAAGAAATGTGCCGAATGGTTAGTGGTTAAAGAAAGATTAAAGAGAGAAAGGAATGGAAAGGAATAGATTTTGCAATTTCAAATCAGAAGAATGTTTGGAGATAGCTGTAGAACAAGAAGAAATGCCCCTGATTGGTTGTTGATTAAGGAAAGATATGCCAAACAGCAGCGAATCAGAGTTAATCAGTGCAGTGTAACAAATCCCTTGAAATCTATGAATGTACAGGTGTGGTCATAAGTTTATTTATCTCTCCCTCTGTGATAAAGGCTTTCTCTCAGTCTTAACCCCTTCGATCCAGTAACAGTCTGTCCGTTTGTAGGGTTCATGCGATTGTCAGTTGTGGTTATCATCATCATCATCATCATCATCATCATCATCATCATCATCATCATCATCATCATCGAGGTACCGTGTCTGTGATGTTGGCGGTCAGTCCTCGCCACTTGGATCTGTCCTCCTCTGTTAACTGTATTATTTTGAGTTTTTTTGTTGCTAGTAATGTGTCTTCCTTTCATCTTCCCCTTAATACTGTGCATGTTCTATTTGTCTTCTACTTAGCAGATGTGCCACAAAACTTAGTAGTTGTCTTTCCCTTATATGTTTAATTAGTCGTCTTGTTGTGTTTGCCATTTCTAAAACTTGTTCGTTGGTTCTTCTTGCTGTCCGTGGTATATCTTTGAATTTCCCCTTAATATCCGGACTTAATATATATTCTGCTTCATATGTATGTTTTCATTGTAACTTCTTTTTCTTGCATGTAAGTTTTGGTATTATTACTGGAGCTTTTATATTTCCTTTTGTTTTTGTTTTTTTTTTTTTTTTTTGTGGTTGAGTAAATATCACTACTGAATAATTCGTCTACTTTTTCGTTTGGTATCGTACTTTTTGTGCCCAAGTAAAGTCTGTGTTACATTGTTGTACTTGTACGAGGTTCATTATTTAACTATTTTTCTGTACTTTTCTTTTGTTTGATTTTTTAATAGTTATGTTTGTTTGTTTTTTTAGTATAGTTCGTGTGACATTATTATGCCAGAGGGAAATTGATGTCAGTACTGTTTTTATTCCATTTTCATTACTTTTCTTTGCATATGAAAGCAAGAATTAAAGTAAGAAAAAAAGAACCACAGAGCATGACACACAACATAAAAAAAATAAATAAATAAAAATAAAATAAAATAAATAACTACAAATATAACGAAACCCACAGGAACCCAACACACCAGCAACACACGTGGCAATCCTTGAATAAAGAGTGAGCATGACACGATAACAAAAGAACATAAGAAAAAACACAACTCAACACATGGCAGTCCCTGGATATAAAAGACAGTGAGCGTAACACCTTCACAAAGGAACACAAAAGAAACAACACGAACCCAGCGCACACTGTACATAAAAAAAAAAAAAGAAAAAAAAAGAAGTCAGCGTGACACACTAACAAAACAACACAAGGAAAACTACAAGAACTCAACTCACCAACACCTACAGTACACGTGGCAGTCCAAGAATAACACAAAAGCCACTCGAATGAATTTAAACCGCAAGTGTGTTTACCAATGCCATGTATTTCTGCGCTACATCCCTCTGAGCCTTCACGCGAGTACCTGCGAGGCTGTTGTGGGAGTTAGAAGTATCAACATAAACTCATCTGCATTCTACCCTCAGCTTTGAACGGTATGGATGAAGGGAGCACGGGTTGGCGGGGCGAGGTAAAGAGTCGGATATTCATGAGTGTTGCCTCCGAATCTGGTAATGCATCTGTCTGTTTTCTCATTTCTCGTATAGTTCCAAAGTTGGCTGTTGGTTTGTCCCTAACTTCATCATCTCCTTCAGGCTTTCCATGCTGATGAGGGGACGAGGATGATAAGTGTGTGTGTGTGTGTGTGTGTGTGTGTGTGTGTGTGTGTGTGTGTGTGTGTGTGTGTGTGTGTGTGTGTATTGGTAACTCGCCTCACCTCTTTAAGCAGTCAGTTGTGAGAGTAACAATGTGCAGGTGTTGTATATATTTACTACTACTACTACTACTACTACAACAACAACAACTACTATTACTATTGCTGCCGCTACTACTACTACTACTACTACTACTACTACTACTACTACTACTACTACCACCACCACCACCACCACCACCACCACCATTCATACGAAACTTACTCCCTTCCATTTCAACCCTTCTCTAATTCTTTAATCCTTTCACTTCCTAAGATATCCTCAATTAAGTACCTCTCTCGGGATTATAGAGTAGAGTGACTTTATCCTCCCTTCAACCAAACGGGTAAGATCACAAGGAAGGTCACACAAGGGCAGGCTAGGAGGTCAAGTCAGGTTACTCAGGAAAAGGAGGAAGCGAAGAGAGAGAAAGAAGGAGGGAGGGAGGGAAGGAGGGAGTGAGAAAGAAATGAGATAATTTAGTGTGGAAAGCTTGACTGATAAACGATTGAACTTCGGGAATGGATGAGAGAGAGAGAGAGAGAGAGAGAGAGAGAGAGAGAGAGAGAGAGAGAGAGAGAGAGAGAGAGAGTGTGTGTATTTTCTTTAATCTAGACTTGCGTTTTGATATTTTTTGTTAATATCGTACAGTTTTCGTATTTTTCCTTGTTTCTCCTCCTCCTCCTCCTCCTCCTCCTCCTCCTCCTCCTCCTCCTAATTTCCTTTTTTCTCCCATTTCTAAAGTTTCCCCTTTCCCATCTACTTTCATTCTCTCTCTCTCTCTCTCTCTCTCTCTCTCTCTCTCTCTCTCTCTCTCTCTCTCTCTCTCTCTCTCTCTCTCTCTCTCTCTCTCTCTCTCTCTCTCTCTCTCTCTCTCTCTCTCTCTCTCTCTCTCTCTCTCTCTCTCTCCCCCCAGTCTCACCCCGCAAACTGAAGCCCACTTAGCTATGCATTGCTAAGACAAAACGGAATTCCCAAGTGTTTTTTTGCCTTCCTCCTGAAGCTGCAACATACTGTACCACTGTACCTTGCCGCGCCGGTGAATAATTTTTGGGTGGAGGAATTTGTGGTAATCTGACGGAGAACTTGTGAAGATGGAAAAGGAGATTGGAGGAAAAAGGGTGAAGGGAGAGGGGTGAAGCAGCTGTATTCGGAAGATGTTGGGAAGAGTTTTGAGTAGATGGAGGGAAAGTTAATGGAAAGTGTTTGAGTTTATCTACGTATATGTATATATATTTTTTTTTTTTTTATGTAAGAGGGTCACCGGCCAGGGGCAAGAAAAAATATTTTGAGAGGAAAAAAAGTTTCAGTTCCCAAGGACATTTCAAATAAGAAAATCAAATAATGGAGGATACCTGTCTTGAAAATTCCTTCTTGAAAGAGCTCAAGTCATATGAAGAAGGAAATACAGAAGCAGTCGGGGAGTTCCAGAGTTTAATAAAAAAAGGGATGAATGATTGAGAATATTGATTAACTCTTGCATTAGAGAGGTGGACAGAATAGTGATGAGAGAGAAAGTAGAAAGTCTTGTGCAGCGAGGCCACGAGAGGAGGGAAGGCATGCAGTTAGCAAGATCAGAAGAGTTTCTCTTACCCCTATTCTGTCCACGTCTCTAATGCAAGAGTTAACCAGTACTCTCAATCATTCATCTCTTTCTCTGGTAAACTCTGAACTCCCAGCCTGCTTCTGTATTTCCACCTTCCTATGACTTGAACTCTTTCAAGAAGGAGATTTCAAGAAGGATTAACTGAATCTAGAGAAGTGATTTGACCTTTGTTCGTATGCCAGTACCTTCAGTCTTTCATCCTTCTCACTGGTAAATTCCGGATCTCTGGCTCTTTCTAACTCTTCTCCTTCCTACGACTTTAATTGCGTGACAAGCATCGAGACAGTGTAAGGAAGAGAGAAGGATGAGAAAAATAAAAGAAAAAAAGATAAACCGTTAAAGAATCATCAGGGAATGCAAAAGAGAGAGAGAGAGAGAGAGAGAGAGAGAGAGAGAGAGAGAGAGAGAGAGAGAGAGAGAGAGAGAGAGAGAGAGAGAGAGAGAGAGATTTGGAGGGAAGTTCAACAAGGAAATGAACTTGGGGAAGGGGAGGAAAGGGGAGCGAAAGGAAGAGGTTACCGAGGGGAAGGAAATCAGAGAGAGAGAGAGAGTGAGAGGATGGTGAGGGGTAGACGGAGGCACCAGGTGGAGGGAGGAACGGAGGGAGGAAAGGAACGAGGGAAACTGAAGGGAGAGTTGAGCGAAGGTTGGGAGAAATAAAAAAGAACAAAAATAAAATAAAATAAAATAGTGAAGTGCAAATACAGGAAATACAGAGAGAGAGAGAGAGAGAGAGAGAGAGAGAGAGAGAGAGAGAGAGAGAGAGAGAGAGAGAGAGAGAGAGAGAGAGAGAGAGAAAGAGAGAAGATTAGCATTATCTTTAACTTCATGCAGCTGCAACGTTTCTCTCTCTCTCTCTCTCTCTCTCTCTCTCTCTCTCTCTCTCTCTCTCTCTCTCTCTCTCTCTCTCTCTCTCTCTCTCTCTCTCTCTCTCTCTCTCTCTCTCACGTCTCGTTAGCATGCTTTCGCTTTCTTGTTACCTCATGAATAAGAAAGAGGGAAAGAAGAAGAGCTAAAGAAAGCAAGAAAGAAAGAGAGAAAGAAAGAAAGTGAAACAAAAACATGTCAACTCTCTCTCTCTCTCTCTCTCTCTCTCTCTCTCTCTCTCTCTCTCTCTCTCTCTCTCTCTCTCTCTCTCTCTCTCTCTCTCTCTCTCTCTCTCTCTCTCTCTCTCTCTCTCTCTCTCTCTCTCTCTCTCTCTCTCTCTCTCTCTCTCTCTCGACAGATTTCAAGTCACAGGTAGAGGGGAATCCAGAAGCAAGCACAGGGTTTCAGAATTTATCAGTTAAGGTATGAAAAGTCAAAGGGTTGAAAAGTAAGTCACTACGAGAATAAAAGATGAGTTGTCTGCCTCTGGTTTTCATTAATTGCTTTGCTCCGCTTTCGTGATTTGAAAGACGTTTTATTTATTTATTTTTTTTTTTCGAAATTTTGTTACTTTTTTTTGTTTTATTATTTATCAGTCATGAAGTTATTAGCTTTTTTGTGCTGGTATGGTTACTTAATGTTATACGAAGTGTTTTTTATTGTTATTTATCTATTTATTTATTTATTTGTTGATTTATTTATTTACTTTTTGTTTCTTTCCTTCCTTTTTTTATTTAGGTCAGAGCTGCTTGATTTCATTAGGAAACTTAACCTACACACACACACACACACACACACACACACACACACACACACACACACACACACACACACACAGAGACAAAGGAGCAAGGAAGGAAGAAAGGAAGGAAGGGGAAACAAACTACATATAGGTTTGAGGAAGGAGTAACGTTCTGAAAAGGTGGAAAAAAAAAAAAGAAAGGGAAAGGGAAGAAAACATAAAGAACAATAACAAGAAGCCGTCCATCTTCCTTATCAAAGGTGTGTCAACCAAGCTTTCTAAGGATACCTAATGAGCTCTCAAAGGAGGGACACACACAGAGAGAGAGAGAGAGAGAGAGAGAGAGAGAGAGAGAGAGAGAGAGAGAGAGAGAGAGAGAGAGAGAGAGAGAGAGAGAGAGAGAGTAGACAGACACACAATCAAAGGTAAAGATAAACAGAGCCAGACAAACTTAAACAGACAGATAAGCAGACGGACGACATACAGACAGACATACACAGACAGACAGAAGACTTGTAGGCAGACTGACACACATATAGACAGGCAGACAAGTAGTTAAGTAGGCAAACAGACGAATAAATATAAAATAAGCAGTGATACAGACAAACAAATAGACAGACAGACAGACAGACAGACGGATGGACAGCTCAGACAGGCTAACAAGCAGAAAGACAGATAAATTGAGAGACAGGAAGACAAACACAAAGACGAAAGCCAAAAAAAACAGACTAACAATTAGACAGACAAACACAAGATGGAAAAGCAACATAAACTTTGTGAATTCATTAGAGGTAGAGGAAGCAAAGAGTACTGAAAACGTGAGAGGAGGAGAAAGAGGAGGAAGATGATGGTGAGGAGGAAGAAGAGGAAGAGGAGTGAAGCGACGTCTGGAGTAATTTATGAGAGGTGTCTCCTATACTGGCAACGAGGAGGAGGAGGTGGAGGAGGAGGAAGAAGAGGAGGAGGAGGAGGAGGAGGGAAGAGACTAAAGGAGTGTTTGAAGAAAGGGAAAAATTAATTAACGTCTGAAAGAGGATTAATTTTGGAGGTAACAAAAGGTAGCGTGGGTCTTACCTATGGCAGGCAGTGGGTGGCTGAGGGGGAAGCGGTGCGCGGAACAGGAACTGACAACAACAACGATAACAACAAAAAACAAGAAAACAACAACAACAACAACAGCAACAACAACAACAACAATGACTATATTACTATTACTACTACTACTACTACTATTTTTTTGTGTGTAGGAGCGGCTTTGCCCGAGGACAATAATAAAAAATAATAAAAAAAAAGGTTCACTGAAAGCGCCAGTCCTAAGTACTACTGCTACTGCTATTACTACTACTACTATTACTACTACTATTACTACTACTACTACTACTACTACTACTACTAATTATGAAAATTACTAGTAATGATACTAATACGGTAATTATGACAATAATTATAATAATAATAATAATAATAATGATAATAATAATAATAATAATAATAATAATAATAGTAATAATAATAATAATAATAATAATAATATAAATAATAATAAGCCTTAATTCACCCACAGACCATATATGAGTACATGAAAAAACAAACAAACTGGGAATAAAATATAAAGAAAAATAAACAATAAAAATATAGATAAAAATGTGTTAGAGAGAGAGAGAGAGAGAGAGAGAGAGAGAGAGAGAGAGAGAGAGAGAGAGAGAGAGAGAGAGAGAGAGAGAGAGAGAGAAGGGGAGGAGGTTGTTATGCAATCCTCAAGATGAAGGTCAAGTGATACACCTCCCTTTGGCTAAACTCTGAACCACAAAGACTGTCTCAGAGCCATGGAGTTAACCCTGAGTAAGAACTCCCAATAGATCTGAACCACTTTTTGAAGCCGCTAAGTGGAGATGCGACTGCCACGACTCCATTGGTGCTGCCAGTGACATGGTGCGTGGTGTATGAACCGACAAATCCTGTGTTTTCTTTCATATACATTATGTATTTGTTATATCTTATTTTATTATATGTATTCATATAGGTTTAAACAATTTTTTTTCATAGGTTTAGGTCGGTTTTTAAAACAAGGTACGAGACAAAAGTGATCCATAAGGTCGAAAAATTGAGTGATTTAATGAAAAAAAAAATCATTTGTATTTGAGTCTGTATGATTCTTGAATCTGAACCCATGGATATGAAGCCTTTATGTTAATTTTTAACTGAACCACTTTATTTGAACCCAGTGTATTTGAAGCATTGCTTTTTAGACTCCATCAAATCTGAAGCTTATATTTGAAATTCAAATTTGTATTTGTTTAACCCTGTATGTGAACTCTTCCTTCGAAACCCTTTGTTTGAACCACGCTTCGATTTTTTTTTTTTCCATGTGTTTGTCATGACGTTTCGAGTCCTCCAAACTTTGTGTCAGAAGTTCCACCATGAACTTTGAACTTTATTATTCAGATTTAGTGATCATAAATTCTCTCTCTCTCTCTCTCTCTCTCTCTCTCTCTCTCTCTCTCTCTCTCTCTCTCTCTCTCTCTCTCTCTCTCTCTCTCTCTCTCTCTCTCTCTCTCTCTCTCTCTCTCTCTGAAAAATCACTTATCTGTAAGAGGGAAGGAGCGAGAGGAAGAGTGAAAGAAAGTGATGACGATGGTGATGGTGGTGAAGGTGAATGAGATGAGTTATGAAGCAGTACTCCAATGAAGTTTCGGAAGAAAAATGTTCAGAAAAATGGTTCCTTCAATTCATCCATTACCGAAGCACCCTCATCCTTCCTCCCCCTCCTCTCTCTCTCTCTCTCTCTGATGTTATCGTCTCCCTAAGCCCTTCCCCACCCCCCTTCCATTCCTACACCCTTATTCCTTTCTCGGGGACGACTAGTGGTTATAAATTTAGTAAGAAATAATCCTCTCCTCCTTGACTCCCCCTGATCCTCCTGTCCCCGATCTCTCTCGTTAGTAATATAAAAAAAGTAAAGTTATTTATAATATTCCTCATAATATTTAAAAAGAAACTTATTTATAATCTTTCTCGTAACATTTTTAGAGAGTTATGTTGAAGTGGGAGTCAAATTCTAGATTTAGCAGTTGTGGGTGTATCGGTGGTGGTGGTGGTGGTGGTGGTGATGGTGGTGGATATAGTAGTAGTGATAGGAGTAGTAGTAGTAGTAGTAGTAGTAGTAGTAGTAGTAGTAGTAGTAGTAGTAGTAGTAGTAGTAGTAGTAGCAATTGCTTTTTGCTGTTCTTATTGTTGTTGCTGTTCTTGTTCTTTGTCCTCTTCCTCCTCCTCTTGCTGTTGCTGTTGCTGTTGTTGTTGTTGTTGTTGTTGTTGTTGTTGTTGTTGTTGTTCTCCTTTTTCTCCTTATTGTTATTGTTGTTCTTGTCCGTGCTTTCAGTTTTCTTCCTCACTCCTCTCCCTCACTTTTCTCCCCACATCTCACTCCTTACTGGTATTTCCCAGCAACAGGACAGGAAGCAAGCGTGAACTACTAATAATTCTCTCCATTCCTCGGCGACGGAGCGTGATGCATGTCATTCCTCCTTTTCTGAATCCCCGCGACGCCCCTTCCTGCTCCTTGCGCACTTCATTACCTTCCTCCTCTCATCATTCTATTATGCATCTTTGTTTTGCTTCTTATGATCAGTGACTGCATCCCTTTGTGCGGCGAATACCTGATTCTCTCTCTCTCTCTCTCTCTCTCTCTCTCTCTCTCTCTCTCTCTCTCTCTCTCTCTCTCTCTCTCTCTCTCTCTCTCTCTCTCTGGTAAATGTCATGGTCTTCTGGTCAATTTACTCTTTTCATTAGGTGAACTATATTTTAAGGCGCGACTCTCACTCAGCGATGCTTAAAAATACATGATATGCTCGTATATTTACTTGTGCTTATATATTGCTGCTGCTGCTGCTGCTGCCATGATACGTGGCCGTAACCTTTAACTCCTTAGTGACTGCTGTCTACCCTCGCACACACACACACACACACACACACACACACACACACACACACACACACACACACACACACACACACACACACACACACACACACACACACACACACCACGGCACCACACTTTAGAAGAAAAAAACTTGCGCACATACCCAATAGTATATTTCTTTTGACGTACATGCCTATCTATGCCCATCTCTGCCTGTGTATGTGCGTGTAATACTTCCTCTTGTTGGTCAGTACAGCTTCGCCTCACTTACCCATCTCACAGATATAATATTTATTTGCGTGTCTATGCATATGTGTCCATGTATAATTGTCTATGTATATGCGTGTAATGTTTCCCCACAGGTGGTCAGCAGAGCATAGCCTCGCCTCCCCGACCCATCTCACAGGCACAGTATGTTTTGTTTCCCTCCCTCGATCAGTGTTATTCATGCCAAGTCTTTTCCACCTGCGCTTACATTTCCCTGCAGGCCAAGAATTCGCGCGGGGACGGTAAAAAAAAAAAAAAAAAAAGAATTTCTCATTACTTGCGCAAGCTCCTTATATCTTTTCCTGCTTTTCATGTTTTTTTCAGTGTTTCCTTACTCCTTTTTACTTTCCATGGTCTTTTCTTGGTTTTATTTCATTTGTTTTTGATATTGTTATGCAATTTCGAGGGAGAGAGAGAGAGAGAGAGAGAGAGAGAGAGAGAGAGAGAGAGAGAGAGAGAGAGAGAGAGAGAGAGAATACAAGGGATAAAGACAGATAGATTTGGCTGAGGTGGGAGCGCTGGGCGAAACGTGCTAATCTTGATTGTGAATGAGAAGGAAATTGACTGTGAGGAGGAGGAAGAGGAGGAGAAGGGGGAGGAGGAGGAGGAGGAGGAGGAGGAGGAGGAGGAGGAGGAGGAGGAGGAGGAGGAGGAGGAGGAGGAGGAGGAGGAGGAGGAGGAGGAGGGAGGGAGGGAAAGAGAGAGGGAGGAGATAAAATAAAAAAAGAGGGAAGGGTGGAAGGAAGGAGGGAAATCAGCTTCATTAAAGGCTTCGAGAGAGAGAGAGAGAGAGAGAGAGAGAGAGAGAGAGAGAGAGAGAGAGAGAGAGAGAGAGAGAGAGAGAGAGAGAGAGAGAGAGAGAGAGAGAGAGAGAGAGAGAGAGAGGCATATGTTAAGACACTTTTCTATCACATGTCTCTTACATTTCTCTCTCTCTCTCTCTCTCTCTCTCTCTCTCTCTCTCTCTCTCTCTCTCTCTCTCTCTCTCTCTCTCTCTCTCTCTCTCTCTCTCTCTCTCTCTCTCTCTCTCTCTCTCTCTCTCTCTCTCTCTCTCTCTCTCTCTCTCTCTCTCTCTCTCTCTCTCTCTCTCTCTCTCTCTCTCTCTCTCTCTCTCTCTCTCTCTCTCTCTCTCTCTCTCTCTCTCTCTCTCTCTCTCTCTCTCTCTCTCTCTCTCTCTCTCTCTCTTATACTCTTTCCATTTTTAGTCTGCCGATCTTCAAACTCTATTCTCAGATTTCATATCATTTCGTTCAATCATTCTTCACTCTCGTCCTCCCTCTACTCTCCTGTCCCTCCCTCCCTCGCACCCTCCCTCCTTCCCTCCCTCTCTCTTGCTCGCTCTCTCACTGTTCCATCGCCTCTCCAATCTGCGTCTAGTATTGGAAATCAGTTTCTTTCATTATCGCTGCAGGTATTAATAGGGGAAAAAATATAAAACATTTCTAGTGTTGTTTGCAATTTCCACTCGGCTTGGTTTTTAATTCGCTGCGGGGAGGACTCGGGTCTCCGCTTGTAATTGAAACGCGGGTTGTGAGGACCGTGGATTTATGTGGCGTGTTTTCAATCGCGTCCTCTCCTCCGCTCTCCACTCCGCGTCGTAGAACATCGGTTGGGATGGCGGGGTATGGTTTAATGGTATTGATTATTTTTTTCTTTTTAGTTTAATGATTTGTTCTTTTCCTCTTTTTTTTTTGGGGGGGGCGGTCGTGTTGCTATAGGTGTTTTTCTTTTCTTTTTTTAAGATTTCCACTTTTTTTCGAGTCTTTTTTGTAAATGTTAAATAAAACAAACGAAATATTGATGAAAAAGAGGTACTTACTTGTTTATATGAATCACACACACACACACACACACACACACACACACACACACACACACACACACACACACACACACACACACACACACACACACACACACACACACACACACACACACGTAGACGCACCCCTGTACCTTGCTGTGACTTTACTGACCTGACATAACGAGGTCACGAGGTCACGTATTTCTTTCATCCAGACTTGCGTAATCTTGTAAGCTTTGGAGGTCTATGAAAGAAGTAGCCACTCAACGCCTCCTCCTCCTCCTCCTCCTCCTCCTCCTCCTCCTCCTCCTCCTCCTCCTCCTCCTCCTCCTCCTCCTCCTCCTCCTCCTCCTTCTTCTTCTTCTTCTTCTTGTGACGCTGCCTCCACTTATCACTCAGAGTCTCCTAAGCTTCTTAATGTCAACTTGTAACATTTTGACAAGTTTGTGACGGCGATGTCGTTGCGTGTGTGTGTGTGTGTGTGTGTGTGTGTGTGTGTGTGTGTGTGTGTGTGTGTGTGTGATAAAGAGGCACGTATAATATTTTTGTACTTTCGTGTATAAATAACAGTTTTCTTGTTTCTTCATCAAACCACAGCTCAAATCTCTCTCTTGCTATATATAGACACCCTAACTTCACCTCTGCCTGCGTGTACTAAAGATTTAGGCACGTGTCTGCTATTACACACACACACACACACACACACACACACACACACACACACACACACACACACACACACACACACACACACACACACACACACACACACCTAAACACACCACCTTACTCACGGAAATCAGGCAGGTGAGGGAGGGTTCGGGTGTGTGAAGTGTGCAAGGTGTAGGCGGGTCGATGGTGGAACAGGTGTAGGGCAGGTAAGGCAGGTAGCGCCCCCTCGCCAATCACCCCTATCAGTATTACATCCCAGCAGGTAAGGGTTCCTAATTAGAGACACCTGGCTGGCACGGGACATTCTTACAACAGGCTACCTTCTCGTAAAACACGCCTTGTTGTAAAGACCTCCATTTGGGATCTTAAATGGGGGGACTCAGCTTCTTCTTGTTTTTCATTTTTTTTTCTTTGTATTCTTTTTAGTTTTCTTCTTTTCTTCTTTTAATTTTCCTCGGTTTTCGTCTTTTCTTCGTCTTCGTCTTCGTTTTCTTCTTCCTCCTCCTCCTCCTCCTCCTCCTCCTCCTCCTCCTCCTCCTCCTCCTCCTCCTCCTCCTCCTCCTCCTCCTCTTCCTCCTCCTCCTCCTGAAGCAAGCTATCTGTATCTCTATCTGAACTTCAGCAAAAGTCAACTTGCAACTTTGGAAGGATCTGCAACACACCTAACTTTTCCTGAAGCAATATTGACACAATCCCCTCACCTTCTCCCCCTCTCTTCCTCCCCTCCCCACTCCCTCTTTCCACCTCCCCCCTCAAAAAAAAAGTAAAGAAAACGTGACATGTATTCCTTCTTGACCTGTAATAAGTGAGGCAATCCCTTTCTTTCATCCAGTGTTGCTCTCCTTCATTTTTTTTCACCCTCTTCTTTCCTCCATCCCCTTCCTTCTCTCGCTCCCTCTCCTCTCTCCTTCCATACCACCGTTTTTTTTTCC
This sequence comes from Scylla paramamosain, assembly GCF_035594125.1. Taxonomy (NCBI): domain Eukaryota; kingdom Metazoa; phylum Arthropoda; class Malacostraca; order Decapoda; family Portunidae; genus Scylla; species Scylla paramamosain. The sequence goes on from NC_087184.1 coordinate 14,467,228, forward strand.
TTCCAACGAGTAGAAAAAAAAATAAAAAAAACAGTAGTGCGTTGTTCACTTTGCAGAAGAAAGGAAATATACTTAAGTGGGTCATATATTTTTTTTTTCAGCAGTATTTTCTCAGGTTATTTTTCTCCATATCTTGTGGTGTTACCTGTAATGTAACTTGAGTGACGGAGGGTGTTTATTTATTTATTTTATTTTCTTATTAGTTGTTTTCCGGGTGTTTCGTGTGTGTGTGTGTGTGTGTGTGTGTGTGTGTGTGTGTGTGTGTGTGTGTGTGTGTGTGTGTGTGTGTGTGTGTGTAATTTTCATCATTATCATCATCATCATCATCTTTATCATGACATCACCATTACACTTTTAATTATCCACAATGTATCTATGTATATCTCAATCACGCCCCTGTTTATGCATATTGCCTTCAAATCATATCTCAGAATTTACCAAACAAGTGAAACATCGAGGTTTTTATTATTTTTTTTCTGTTTATTTTTATTT
>NC_087184.1:14472719-14642719 GCF_035594125.1 Scylla paramamosain
TCGCATTGTTTCTTCTTTTCACAGTTAAATTCTTTATATTTTCTTTCTCTCTCTCCTTGTTATGCCTTCACCTTTCTTTCTCCCACTTCGCTTTTCTTGATTTTTTTGACATTTTTATTATTTTGTCTTCCTTTCTTTCACCTTCTTATTGTTTATGTATTTTATATAACCATGAAAGCTACTTTATTTAATTTGTTGTAGTATATTTCTTCAGTATCTCCTTTTTTAAACTGGCCATGAAAATTACTTTACTTTTCATTTATTCAAGAGCCTTTCTTTAATTTTTTCTAGCCTTGAAAATTACCTTATTTCATAGTACAAGTATATTTCTCATTTTTTTTTTCTCTCTCTCTCTCTCTCTTGCTCTCGCTCTTTCTTTCCCGACCGTGAAAATTGCTTTACTTCATTTGTACGAGTATATATATATATATTTTTTTTAGCCTTTTTCTATTTTTTTTTTCGGCAGCAAGAGGGAGAAGATAATGATTACAATAATAACTCAGCAGAATTAGAGAGAATTGATCCTTAATTTTCTCGTGTGCAACTTACGAGACTGTCAAGGAGGCGAAAGCAGGTAATAATGAGTCAGAGAGAGAGAGAGAGAGAGAGAGAGAGAGAGAGAGAGAGAGAGAGAGAGAGAGAGAGAGAGGGAGGGAGGGGTGGGAGAGGGAAGGCGAGGGGAATGATACAAAGATATAGCATAGAAAGAAAGCGAAATCTGGAGAAACCATAAAGGAATAAAAAAAGAAAGATAGAAAGAAAAGATGGTAGGGAGAAAGAAAGACAGATGAATAGAAGGAAATAAAGGAAAGAGAAAGGAAATAACGCGGCTAATAAATACATAAATAGGTGAAGAAATAAACAAGGAATTCTATAATAAGGACAGAGAGAGAGAGAGAGAGAGAGAGAGAGAGAGAGAGAGAGAGAGAGAGAGAGAGAGAGAGAGAGAAGTATGTAATATAAGAAGCACACTTTCCCATCAGGTCATAAAGACAATTAATGTAAGGTGCACAGTCCGGCGGCAGGTGAGTGATTTATACCTGCTCGGTGATTAAATGCCAAGGAATTACCTGGTGAGGGAGCTTAATGAGTGCAGTGTCACAATTTATAGGTAATTAGGCGATAATGAAGCCAGGTGAATTCAGCAGGCCAGGCAGTTAATTAGCTGACCCTTGTTTGTGTGGCGAGACAGAGAGAGAGAGAGAGAGAGAGAGAGAGAGAGAGAGAGAGAGAGAGAGAGAGAGAGAGAGAGAGAGGGGGGAGGCGCAATAGAGGCAATGAAAACTAAATAACAGAAAAAAAAATAGGTGCGCATTATGAGTGTCATTTTCAACTTTGCGCCAAGAACCCCCGCTCATGCCAACCCGCTTATGCCACTCATTCGGACTAACGGGGTTCACCTGCCTGCGGATAACGAGGGACTTACCTTTCTTTACAAAAATTCCCTCCAATGGCAACGCAAAAAATATATATAGACTGTAACATTTGTCGTTTTTTTATTCCAGGAATTTTTTTTTTTATTATTATTATTAGTAGTAGTAGTAGTAATAGTAGTAGTAGTAGTAGTAGTAGTAGTAGTAGTAGTAGTAGTAGTAGTAGTAGTAGTAGTAGCAATAGTAGTAGTAGTAGTAGTCTTAGCAGCAATAGTGATCTTCATCGTAGTAGCAGTAGTAGTACAAAAAAAAAAAAATAAATAAATAAATAAAAATCTAAAAAAAAAAATCACCTTGTCAAAAATGTCTTTGTAGGTTGTAATTTCGGAAAGTCTTAGTGTTTGACTTCTGGGAGAGTGTTCATTAAATATGGTAATTTTCTTAATAACTCTTGACGCTATCTTGAGAAATTTATCCCAGTAATGACTCCCGGGAAGATGATACAAGGGAGCCCTGCCTCCTCACCCTCTCCAACCCCCCCATAGCCCGGGATGATTTATGAAAGCTGGCACCCCGCGCACCAAATACTGCACCTTTTTCAATTTGACGCCGTTTTGAGGAACTCATACTCCTGCTGCTGCTGCTGCTGCTGCTGCTGCTGCTGCTGCTGCTGCTACTGGTACTGTTACTGCGGTTGCTAATGTTACTATGACTGCTACTGTTACTGCGACTGCCACTACTACTACTACTACTACTACTTCTACGCCTAACGGTGCTGCTGCTCCTACCATTTTTTTCAAATTAAATTGTCTCAAATCTTCGTAATCATAGAAAGGTTTCTCTCTCTCTCTCTCTCTCTCTCTCTCTCTCTCTCTCTCTCTCTCTCTCTCTCTCTCTCTCTCTCTCTCTCTCTCTCTCTCTCTCTCTCTCTCTCTCTCTCTCTCTCTCTCTCTCTCTCTCTCTCTGTGTGTGTGTGTGTGTGTGTGTGTGCTGCTTTTTTACCCATTATTTTTGTCGTTCATGTGCAACGGGCGCCAGAACAAGGGAACACTTCATCACGCCGCGACAAAAGCGCCGCCATAACACCGACACAAACACTCTTGGATCGCATACCCAGAGATTTATCGCCTCATTAATACGCTTCGATTCCATAGCCAGATTTCATATCAACACGCGCGCCAAATCCTTTTTATCCTCGTCTTAACTTTATTTATTGTCATCCTATTATATGCAGCAAGTTGGAATCAGTAAATATGTGTTTTTTTTTTCGTGATTTTCAGCTTTATTTCTTAATATCAGGCTATATACAGAAAGGTTTAATTAGTAAATGTGTTCTTTTTCCATGTTTTTCAACGTCTTTTTTTTTCTATTTCCTATTCCTCGTGCGTGGAATGGGAAGGAGAAACGCATTCATCTTTTCCTTCAGTTCTTCTTTCCTTCCTTCACGCTAAGATTGCCACAACTTGGCCAAATGCTGCTGATTAAGTTAATGGGGCAAGATAACGACAACCATTAAGTGTCTGTCACACGCTAAGTGCCGCGGCGTTTATTTTTCTTATTTTCATGAAAATTACTCAGCCAACTTTTCCCTTTTCCTTATTTTTTTCATCTCTCTCTCTCTCTCTCTCTCTCTCTCTCTCTCTCTCTCTCTCTCCTCTCTCTCTCTCTCTCTCTCTCTCCTCTCTCTCTCTCTCTCTCTCTCTCTCTCTCTCTCTCTCTCTCTCTCTCTCTCTCTCTCTCTCTCTCTCTCTCTCTCTCTCTCTCAGTTAATGTGCAAAAGTGACGGAAGATAAAACAGAGATTGGTTCTTTATTTGTATCAAAAGTATTTATGTTGCTTTTATCTTTTCTTTCTTTTTATTCTTTTCGTTCGTTCTTTTTGTCTTTTCTTTCCTTCTTCCTTTCTATCATCGTCATCATTGTCTTCTTCTTCTTCTTCTTCTTCTTCTTCTTCTTCTTCTTCTTCTTCTTCTTCTTCTTCTTCTTCTTCTTCTTCTTCTTCTTCTTCTTCTACGACTACTACTACTACTACTACTACTACTATTACTACTACTACTACTACTACTACTACTACTACTACTACTACTACCACTACTGCTGCTGCTGCTGCTGCTGCTATTCCTACTCCTACTCCTACTCCTACTACCACTCCTTCACCACGAGGCCTGAAAGGGGACTAAAGACCATATTCAGGAAGGTTTCTGCCCGCCCCTCGACTACATTCAAAAAAGGCACAAATTAAAGTTTTTATTTTATTTTTTTCCAACTTACAGATTAGCAACATTTCTACATTACTGACACAAGAAACACTCTTGGGAACCCTTCTAAATCATCTCTATGGCCTTTGAAAAATAGTCGGGGCGAAAGAGCAAAACGTTTCTGGATACGGGACTAAGGCACGGGACAAGGAGACTGGAAGCCATCCTCTGTCTCTTAGCTCCAGCAGTGAAGCGGGGCGTAATACTTGCAGGCGTCCCCGCTGCCTGCTAGTAAAGAGGATCTGAGCCTGATGTAAAGATGGATGGCCGGGTTCTTTCTTAATGTGCAGAGGGTACGAAGAAGCAACGATTCATTTTTTGTTTCCCTGCTCATCTCATCCTCCCTCGCTCCCTCCGCAGGCACGCCGCTCGCTTTCCTTCTTTGTTAGTGGATAAAAGTAGAGTTGGTTGCCTGAAGAAAATGGAGGAAAATATTTTTTGTATTTGCATAGGTTTTCATTGATAAAGATAGCTGAATAAAGAAAATAGAGGAAAGTTTTATATTTGTAGAGGTTATCAATGATGAAGGTACTGAAGAAATGTGATTCAAAGCAGACACACACACACACACACACACACACACACACACACACACACACACACACACACACACACACACACACACACACATGCCCGGGGCGTCTACAAGTCAAGCTCCGCTATGTTATTCTGTTTGTCTGTTCTTTTGTTGTAAACATTTCCCTTTTAAGAGTGAAAATACCCCGGGACAGGTTTAGATTATGCTGGTTTTAGCTTCGGGTTATTGCTATTGAGAGAGAGAGAGAGAGAGAGAGAGAGAGAGAGAGAGAGAGAGAGAGAGAGAGAGAGAGAGAGAGAGAGAGAGAGAGAGAGAGAGAGAGAGAGAGAGAGAGAGAGAGAGAGAGAGAGAGAGAGAGACAGAGATTAATCCTCTTTCATCTCATGGAGTAAAAAAAAAAGTGGGGAGGGATATGGCAGTAAAGAGTACTTGGAGGGAATGCAGAGTATAGATGTCATTATAGTAAAAAAAAGTAGAAGTAGGACCCTAAAGCTTCCATGCGGTTGTTCGGTTCCTCGTAGAGGAACATTATCAGTTATAAGGTGAGTCCCGCCTCGTTTAGAGTGAAGAGTAAGTCTTGCTGTTCATTGTTGATAGTCTTTGGTTAGGTACTGGTATGGTTTTATTCATATACCGATTAGCGTGCGACGAACGTCGGAGGTGAGATGTAGCAATAGGAATATTGTGTAGCTGAATGTGGCAGCCTAAACAAGCTGAGGCTGCAGAGTTGGGTGTGTCACCCAGAATGCAGGATCTCTGGATTCCTTAACATACAAGACAAACGTCAGCACAGTCGGAAAAGATACACAGTGACGAGCTGGGTTGTATCACTGATCTATCTCAGATAAGGCGTCGAGAACTTTCTCGAGTGTCTGTACATATTTCTGTATAATTAATACATATTTTATATAAGGAACAAAGGCAGAGAAGACTGTTTCTTCCTCTCATCAACACAAACCAAGTATTCGTCTTACACTTTTGTTTTATAGTAAAAAATAAATAAGGAAAGGAAGTCTTAAAATATCATCAGTCCACGTTTTAGCATCTACATCAACTCATAAACTGCATAAAATCTACAAGCACGGCGTAGAAAGTCATGTGGTGGGTTGTATTTGTTTTTCCTCTTTTTCCCCTATAGGAATTGGTGATGAGAACTGACAGGAGGAATCACTTCTTCACCCACCGGTACTTTGAAGCTCAAGATCAGCAGTGGGAGATAATCATCATCAGCATCAGGCCAGTTCGTGTATATTCTGTATGATGTAATAACCCGGCAATACTACCAAGGCATACACGTGAAACATCCAGTGACAAGAAGCAATAAGTGAGGCAATCTATTTTTAAAAGAGTGTATAAGGCGGGAATACTGAGCTTTAATATATAAATCCTGCAGAAGGGAGATCGTGGAGAGAGCGAAGCAGGTGACACCGGTGACAGAAACTAAACTATAACACTGCCGCCTGTCCCTCGAGTCATGGAGGCGAGACGCGGTCCTGCAGACACTGAGCCCCTCCCAGCCAGCCCCGCCAAGCCCTGCAGGACCTGTGTAGACTTCAGGTCGTGGATGAAGAGTCAGCGGGCCCGGGGAGAGGAGGAAGCCAGGCCGGGTAAGGTATGACGCAACCCTCACCTCTCGCCACCCTGCAATTAGGGTAGAGCTCTCAGTGGTGCTTGGGTGTTGGAGTGTTACCTGGCAAGGCCACACCAACCAGTGGCCAGCCAAGACTGGACAATAGAGGATAGACTAGAATGATTCAGACAAATACTCCAGTCAGGTTTACCGGTGGTGCTATAGTAGGATTACGGGTAAAGTTGCAGTTAACACAATACACCCTATCTTGTTTTTCTGTTCTCCTATCCCCAACAAGCTTGGGGACCTTGTGGGAAAGCAGAGTTTTTGGGTGGCAAAAATCAAAATGAGGCATTTTTGACATTCCTGAAAAGTCTAAGAATGATAAGTGGCATATTTTGAAAATGGGAAATGTCTAGGCTATCCTAATCCAATCTAACTTCAAGGGAGCTTTGCTTCCCCACCCTTGGACACCCCCCTTTAAGTTCACTACCCTAACCTAAGCTAAACAATCTGGGGGGGCTTTGTCTTCCCTGGACCACCCTTAAAGATTTTAATGTAACCTAACCTAACATTACATAACCTAATCGAACCTTATATTAACTAAACTAGCCTGGGGACTTCACCTCGTAGACCCCTTCCTTATGGATACTAATCTAACCTAACATTATACCAGCACACCACACATTAATATATACAGATCCCTGGGTTTTCCAGTGTAGTGCCAGAAAAAGTCAAGTAGATCAAAATTGCAATCCATACACTTGTCTGATGCCATGATGAAGGTAGAATTGATGATGCAGCTCCCCTGCTGCCTTTCATACCCTCATGGAAGACTACACGTGGAGTAATTCCAAACTACACAACCCATTTCAAATTAGTGGCAGTACGTACAGTACAAATGTGTCACACATAAAGCCTCATTTGGTTACCTATTAATATGACTATTAATTTGTATCCAGTGCAGCAAAAAAATCACCTCTAAACTGTCACACGGAAAGGATGTCCATGCCAGCTGTCTCTCCACCCCTAGCAGAAGAAATGGAAACTTCTTTCCTGTGAACAAAAAAAAAGCAATAAGTCATTTATTTCTCCAGCAGAGCCTTTTGGTTCTTGAGCAATTGAATGTAATCAGTTCTCTTACTTTTAATTCAGGAAGTATTACATATATTCTGTATAACTCTCAAGTGTAATCACAATGTTAGCAATATCACTGCTTGCCAGTGAAGCTTCTTGGCAAGCACCACAGTGATGAGTGGCAGTGTGTACGGCACTTAACACTGAGTTGTCATATCTCAACTACTTTGAACAGACTGTAGTGGAAATGATGTGAACTTTAAGTGTTCTCAATGTGAAAAAAATTATTTGCCTTATCATAAGAATTGTCCTTTACTCTCCTAATATATAATGTTTTTCAAGTGCATGAAGCAGCTAAAAGAAATCTTCCTAAACCTGAGCATTATTTTAAAATTAAACTCCACATATAATTTTTTCCATTGTAAAGCACTACACAATGAGCTAGATATGTATGAAGTGTATTATGAAGCAGGGAAGCCAAAGAAGGGTCAGGTTGATGTAACAGTAATTAGCCAGTGAAGCAAGTGAATTTTGGGAGCATAACATATTCCTTGTTTCTCAGACTAATGGTACCACAGAGGATGGAGCAGCAACAGCAACACTGGCAGCAGCAGCAGCAACAGCATCAGGAGCAGTGGCAGCAACAGCATCAGGTAGCTCAACATGTCAGGGGTCACAGGCAAACAGCACCTCATCTTCCACTAGTCCTCAAAAGAATGATGTTCAAGATGAGGGGGATCCACCACTCTGGGGTGAGTGTGTGTGTGTGTGTGTGTGTGTGTGTGTGTGTGTGTGTGTGTGTGTGTGTGTGTGTGTGTGTTTGTGTTTGTTGTGAACTTGTTTGTGGGTGTATTGCATGACCACCTTGTACACTTAAGGATAGGTTAATATTTTTCTCTTTATAATTGGGCCATTGGCTAAGGCAAGTAATTTGTGTTTATGTCTTTGTATAGATCTTTAACTCTGGTATGCTATTCATCACCACAAGGAGTATGTTTATTTTAGTATGCTTAATATCTATTGCACACAACACTAAATGAATAAAAGTAATAGTTACTTGGAATCCATGCACACATGAGCCTGATACCTGGTGAACTGGAGTACAAGTACACAGTAAATCTTGTGGTAGATGAGCATAGGATAAGAGGACATTAGTGTGCTGACCTCTGGTGTGTGGGGCCTTTCTGGGAGATTAATTTGTTAGTTCCCTTTTTAAGACAGTAATCCTTTTAACTTCTTGGAATGTTTGCATCTCTTTGCTTTATCTTGCACTTCTTTAGCACCATTGTTGCTCTTTCTTTCATGTCATCTTTTTCACTGCACATATTTTTCACCACAGCTATTTGTTCCTTTGATCACTCAATCCTCTAACTCCTTTGTACCTCACATTTCATTGGTACAGGAGATGCAGCAAAATACGGATGCCCAGCAGACAGTTTGGCACTGGGACATGGCACTTGGCGGCTCCTGCACACCATGGCAGCTTACTACCCCAACCAGCCTTCCTCCCAGCAGCAGCAAGACATGCGTTCCTTCATCACACTCTTCTCCAAGTTCTACCCATGTCCACCATGTGCAGAGGACTTCAGGGAATGGTTAGTAGTTGCCATAATTGCCTGTCTCTCATACAAAGGAGTGTAGAGGACTAGCTCAAGAAATAAGAATAACCAACAACCAGACACTACCTTTGGGAAATAGTCCTGTTTAGTTATTGATATGTTGATCTTCCCTCATTTTAGCCAAGAGGACCACGAGGAAATGACTGTCCTTCATGAGTAGTACAGGAAAACATTAACTCTTTCTCGATTAAACTCTAGGAGCTGTAAAGGAATGATTGTCATTGATGACCAGCATAGCATAAGTATAAACCCATCATCCTTTTAGATTCATGGATTGTGTAGATGTGGCAGTCCTCAATAACTACTACAGGATAAACATTGATTCATTCTCCCATAGACTGAAGGCCTGTGTCGATATCCTGTCTTTGATGATCAGTCCAACAAGTTTGCTTCTTTCTTCCTCAGGCTGAAGACTAACACCCCTAAAGTGGAGTCCCGCAGCAGCCTCTCCCAGTGGTTCTGTGAGGCCCACAATGAGGTCAACAGGAAGCTGGAGAAGCCACTCTTTGACTGCAGACGTGTCAACGAGCGGTGGCTTGACGGCTGGGTGGACGGCTCGTGTGACTGAATGGTAAAAGAAACAGTCTTTATACACAGGCTGGTGTACTTGTTGCCATGAAATGGTTGTTTTTTTCAGAAATATATCATTTGTACATGATGATTTTATATATACATATTTTAAAAGATTTCAATATTTTGAGTAGGTATATAAGCTACATTTGATATATATATATATATATATATATATATATATATATATATATATATATATATATATATATATATATATATATATATATATATATATATATATATATATATATATATATATATATGAACAAAGCTTCCCACAGTACATGACTATATTTAAAAACTGACAAGGAGCCCTTCATGAAGACTCAGTTTTTGGATTACTGAACTTAGCATCATGTCTCAACAAGTGAGTGATTGTATGCTTGTTAAAGTCTACTTGTCTTGAAGACTATTCCAAATATGTATTCTGAGTAATAGAGTGCAGCTCTGAGAAATATTTTCCTTGTGTTTATAAGATTTATAAAAACTTTAAAAAACAGACCAAACTCAAAACAAGGATGAGGAATACGACAAAGTTTGTTTGTTCTACATATGTGATGCAGTAATGCTCATGTTGTTAGTGCTGTCTTGAGCTACATCACAGCAGGTAGGTAGCTGGACCAAACTCACACATGACTTTGTGCTCTGATGGATGTTAGAAATAGTGATAATGATATAAGAAACTCAGGATCTTATGAAGCTACAGCAGAATAGTATAAGACTCACTATTTTTAGGAAGGAAGTTTAAAGGTTAACCAGTACTCTTGTGCATAATTAGATATGTATTTTTTTCTGAAAAAGCTTTCTTTGTAAAACCAGTTCATCTTGGGATGTCCTGTACACCAGCTAGTTTGGTACTTTAATTCTTCATAAGTTTATTCCTTTCATCATCTGTTCATTGGACAAAACACTGTTACCAGATAGCAGAAGGAAAGGAGCACTGATGACATCAAAAGTGAGCACTATGGACTAACGGTCACTGCCTGTGTTTGTTCATAGTTCAGAATTTCAGACACTGACAGGCATGGAACTACAACATTGCTAATCACACAATTCAAGAAGTTTCATGTTTACCATGCGATTTTAGGGTATAACTTGCTTTGGACTCACCTGCCTTATCAGCATAGCTAGCCAAGCATCTACCAAAGAAAAAAAAAACTGCCATTTGGATAGAAGAGAGACCCTGTTATTTACCAAACTGTATCATCAGAACCCCTGCTTATGGAATGTCAAATAAAGGACAGAAATAAACTTGAAATGGCAATTGATAAACTGTAGGATGTGCTTGGGTCTATCTCATAACCATGCCACACCTCATATAAAATTGCTGCATATTTTTATAACCACTCCTTGCACCATTCTTTTTTTCTCACCTTTCCCTCATACAGTGATTATTATGCTGCATCTTACTGCACACCATAGTAGAAATGTTGTACAGCAGTGGACATGGGCAACAACCACCTCTCTCCAGAGACATATTCTAAAGTCCCAAGAAATCAGCAACAACAATTACTGCCCCCACACACACTCATGTTCAGGCTGAAGTTAATCACCCATGTGGTGACTGTGGGCATCAGTTTCAAACTTTGTCTACTGGACTTTGCCTGGTGAATGGCATAAAAACCTGTGCAGTTTTTCTCAGTTCTGCAGTTATGATGTCATCCTGCTACACAGTATGATATGGTAACAGTGTTTGTCCAATGAACATTGTTCGACTGTGGATGCACCCTCAGCCACCTTTTACAGTTGCAGGGATGAATTTTTACTACATATTTCTACTGTGTGTGTTTGCATTATATTTGTGCACAATAGAAAAGTGTATATATATATATATATATATATATATATATACAGTTGGTACCAAGATATTCAGTGCTAATGTAGTATAAATACAGTGTGGTAAGAAAATCCACATTAAACACTACGATAAACACCGAGTGTCATTATTATCTTGTATTTGATAGATTTATGTGATATGCCAGGACAGAATGATGCAATATTTTTTTATTTTTTTTATTCAGATTCGTAACATTATTTAGAAATGTATAATTTGCAACAGCCTGCCATGGCCCCCCCTGAATTCTTACCATGGCTCCCAGGTTGAGAACCACTGCCATAGCCCAAAAATATATAGAGTTAAGATTGGATATACTCAGCAGACATCAAGCCACACTTCTTGCTGGTGGTAGATTGTGAGCTTGGGGGCCCTACCTGTGAAAGTGCAGGACACAACTTAATGCATTCCAGTAATGATTCTGTCCATAGGTGAAGTGAAGGGGTTTCATTCAGCAATTAGTAATATGGTTTGGTTGTTTAAGCTCACAATTGTTTTTCCTAAAACAACACAGTATAGAATACATCAATCTGAATAATGGATGGATGCCTTGAAAATTTCTTAGTAATCACTAAGAATCTTGTTATTTGAGTCATTTAAATCATTGTCATTTGTCTTATAATTTGTATATAGACTCTTTGATTATAAACTATTACCAGAGTTAGCCACTGCAAAACACAAAGTCACTTTAGCAGCAGCATGCTGGACAATTTTTATCACTTCTAGGTCTGCCTTGCTTGTCTGCTCCTTGGGATTCAAGCATCAGATGCAGAAGGTGGCTCCAAATGGCTCTCAAGAAGACTTTGGAGGGCCTGATGGATGGAGTTTTCCGTAGCATCAGTTGCACCAGCCAAGCGTTCAATGATTTTATGAGCCAAGGCATTGATGGTGTTAGTGTCAGTGTTGCTGCCATTGCTGCCAGTATTGCCTTGCGTAATGTTGTCTGTGTTGTTACCTTTGTTGGTATCAGTGGTGCTACCTGTGTTACTAAGAATGTTGTCTTCAGCAAATTCGTTAGTGGTACCATCAGTGATGCCATCAATGGTGCCATCAGTGATGTCATCAGTGGTGCCATCACTGATGTCATCAATGGTGCCATCAGTGATGCTATCAATGATGTCATCAGTGATGTCATCACTGGTGCCATCAGTGATGTTATCAATGGTGCCATCAGTGATGTCACCAGTGGTGCCATCAGTGATGTCATTAATGGTGCCATCAGTGATGTCATCAATAGTGCCATCAGTGATGTCATCAGTGATGTCATCAATGGTGCCATCAGTGATATCATCAGTCTTGCCATCAGTAATGTCATCAGTGGTGCCATCAGTGATGTCATCAATGGTGTCATCAATGATGTCATCAATGGTGTCATCAATGGTGTCATCAGTGGTGCCATCAATGATGCCATCAGTGTTGTCGTCAGTGGTTCCAGCAATGGTGCCATCAGTGATATCGGTAGTACCATCAATAGTGATATTGATTCCATTAATGGCTCCATCAATAATGATATCATTGCTTCCATTTATAGTGCCAATAGTGATTCCACCAATGGTGCCATCAATGGTATTATCATTGGTTCCATTAATGACAGCATCAACATTGCTATTATTGGTTTCATGAGTGGTATAATCACTAGTAATGCCATCAGTGGTTCCATCATTGGTGTTATCATTGGTGCCAGCTGTGTTGTCATCTGTGGTGTTGTAAGTTATGCTATCAGTGATGTTGTCAGTGGCACCATCGGTGGTGATATTAATAGTTCCATCGGTGGTGTTGTTAATTGTTCTTTCAGTGGTGCTGTCAATGCTTCCATCAGTGGTGGTGATAATAGTTCCATCAGTAGTGCTGTCAATGGTTCCATCAGTGGTGCTGCCAATGGTTCCATCAGTGATGATGTTAATGGTTCCATCAGTGATATTGTTAATGATTTCATCAGTGATGTTAATGGTTCCTTCAGTGATGTTGTTAATAGTTCCTTCAGTGATGTTAATGGTTCCATCAGTGGTGCTACTAGTGGTACCATCAGTGGTGGAATTAGTGATGCCATCAGTAGGGGTATAAGTGGTGACATCAGTTGTGTTACTAGTAATGCCGTCAGTAGTGGTATTAGTGGTGCCATCGATAGTGGTATTAGTGGTGCCATTGATTATTCTATTAGTGATTCCATCATTGATGCTCTCAGTGATCCTGTTCTGTGCACTGGAAATCATTTCATCAACAAATTTCTTAACAGTTCCTTTAATAAAGTCTCTTATGCGATCCCCGATTGACAACATATCGTCACTGCCTTTGCTGTGGTACCGCCTGCTGGCACGTGGTAGTCTGGCCACAGCTGTCTCCATCAGCCTGGTTCGCTCCTTAAATGAGGCCTCACCACCATCACTGTTCCTCTCACCATGGCTGCCATTAGCAGCAAGCATTCCTGTAGCAATGTCGAGGAACTGCCTGGGTCGTGCAGCATGGTACCCGAGCAATTCCCTGTCTGCTTCCAGTGCTGAGTCGGGAGCAGTCTGGTCTCCCTCACCTGACCTGTGTGTCAAGCTGCGGCCCATGACAAACACCTCGGTATAGTTGTCCCTATGTGTCAGCTGCAGCGATGAAGTTTTTCCTTTCATGATGTGTGCCGTATCAGTCTTTATGACCATGGCAGAAACAGGACTACGATGCTGTTTTCCATCCGTATCCTTATTGCGGTTTGAAGCAACATTTTCATCATCCTGTTTGTCACCAATCTCATCATCATTTTTCTCTCTGGTGAAAGGTCTGCCTCCTCTCCTAATGGATCCTATTCGCTCTCTGATTGCCCTCTGAGCAGCCCCTGCGATAGCCTGAGAGAACCTGCGTCTTGTGTTACGAGAGTGGATGTCATCTTGTTGTCTTCCACGTGCAGAGTGATTATTTCTTAGGGAGGACATGATTTTTTTCTTGATCTTGGCCTTAAAGCTGTCAATGGCGGCAGAAAGCTCAAGGTCTTGGGTTACCGAGGGCAGTTTCCGCTCACTGCCATAGACCAAACTGTCTCTTCTTGACTCACTCTCACCACTCTCACCGAGGGCACTAGAAATTATTCCTTGAACCAGGTTACTGATGGTTTCACCGAGAGAAGGAGCCTCACCAGCATCACCACCATCGCTCTCACCTCCAGCACCACCATCGTCATCGCCACCATCACCATCGCCACCATTTAACTCCTCATTGTGGACTTCGCTTAGCACACGGTCAATGAACGCCTCCACAGCAGCACTAATTTCTTGGGTAAGATTCCCACCTTCCCCACCATCACCACCCTCCCCCTCATTCCCAGCTTCAACTTCATCCAGAGCCAGACCATCATCCTCGGGTGGGGGCACATCCCCAACAGGGCTGTCCTCCTCGTCATCTACAATGTCACCAGTTATGATGACACTTGTGGTATTGCTGGTGATGGTGATGGTGCCCTTGCTTGTCCCATCATCCGCGGTACATTTGGTGACCACTGTGAAGTCGCCTGTTGTGGTGCACTGCGTGGCATCACTTGTGTCTGCTGTGCTCCCGTTTGTGTCATCTGCTGTGTTTTCCAGTATGTGTATTGGATCTGATGTGTCACCTGCGATTTCTGTTATGTCTTCAGCTGTATTAGTTATTTCCTCTGCTATTTCATCTGCTGCTTCACCTGTTGCTTCATCTGTTTCACCTGCTGCTTCATCTGCTGCTTCATCTTCCGCTTCATCTTTTGCTTCATCTGTTGTTTCACCTGCTGCTTCATCTGCTTCTTCACCCACTGCTTCATCTGCTGCTTCACCTGTTGCTTCACCTGCTGTTTCACCTGCTGTCTCATCTTTTGCTTCACCTGATGCTTCATCTGTTTCATTTATTGTCTTATTTGTTGATTCATTTGTTTCATTTGTTGTTTCATCTGCTGTTTCACTTGTTGCTCCTTCATCTGCTGTCTCATCTGCAGCTTCACCTGTTGTTTCATTTGTTCCACCTTGTGTTTCATTGGCTCCGTCTGTTGATTCATCCGCTGTTTCATCTGTTCCACCAGGTGTTTCATTTGCTCCACCTATTGATTCACCTGCTTCTTCACTTGCAATTTCATCTGTTGTATTGTCTGCTATTTCGTTTGGGACGTCGCCTGTTGTGTTTGCGTCGTTGGTCGAGTCTGTCGTATCGCCTGTCACGCCGTCTTCTGAGTCATCTACTGTACCCTCCACAGTACTGCTAGCTGTACCTTCATTCGTGCCATCCGTGTTATCACTTGTCGTGTTATCGGTACCGTCTTCCATGCCATCCGTGTCGCCGTCCGTTGTGCCGTCACGGAGTCTTGTACTGTAGATTGTGCTGTCCCTTGTGCCATCGAGCTGCCACACACTAATCTGGAAACGTTTGCTTGGTGGTGAAAGTCTGGACCTCCTTGCACCGTGAACTTGTGAGGAGATCTCGATCTTTCTCCTAGCATCGAGTTCCTTTGCCCCCACAGTACGACCACCACCACTACCACTACTACTACCATTACCACCACCACCACTACTACTACTACTACTACTCTTCCTGGACTCTGGGTGTCTCTTCCTGAAGTTATTCGCTGCCTGGTACACCAGTCGTTTCCGACTCAGCAGATCTTGGTCACCATTGTCTTCATCACCGGAACCACGATTTGGTAATGATTCTAGATTCCCTTCAGGAGTAAAGGCAGTATTCTCTTTCTCTCTAAGCCCCTTGAGCTGCCCTGAGTCTTCTGTACTATGCGATGTGTTTATGTAGTCACCCACCACGGTTGTCCACTCGCTACCGTGACTGGGATTACGATCACCAAAGTCACCAGGAACCCCTCCATTGAACAACACAGGTCTTGTCTTGAGGTGGTTTTGCTCAGGGTCCTCTCCTCCCAACCAGGGCCCCCTGAGGTTGTGTCCAGGGCGATGTAGGACTCTTGTGCCGCCCCGGTGAATGTCCCTTCCCTGCGCCGCCACCTGTGGAATTGCCGGCAATGTTGTTAGGGATTCGTGAACTTGTGATGCGAGGTTGTGATTGCGATGTGTGTGTGTGTGTGTGTGTGTGTTTGTGTGTGTGTGTGTGTTCTGGTGGAGAAAGATCAATGAGCGGAAGAACAACATGAATAAGGTGGGATTGGGTATAAGAACAAGGAGGAAGAGGAAAAAAAAAAGGAATGAGAACAAAAACAGAAGAGAAGACAGGTACCTGTGAGAAGAAAAACAAGCACAGAAAGAAAGAGGAGAACAAGAACAGGAAAGAAAGGAAAAGGAGAAAAATAGGAAGAGAGGAAAGTAAGAACAGGTTGAGAGAAAAAGAGAACGAGAACTGGGAGCAGGAGGAGGATGAGAACAAAACAATAAGAAAATAAAATTGAGTGGTTCCAGATGTTCTTAAATTTGAGGTTCCCAACTCCCTCAATCAGCCTTCACCTCCGTCACCTATATAAATTACGTTCTTCAGCATAACCCTCACTATAGATCCTTTTACTGCCTATGCCCTCACATGTCGCACGTGCGTCATTAGAAAACACGCTACTCTTGCACATATTCCCCATACACACATCGCCACTACCCCCCACCACTACCACCACCCGACACACACACACACACACCTTCATGAAAGCCTACCTCAATGTGTACGAAATAAGTGATGATGATGAAAAGTGAAACAGAATTGCGTCAATATTCTTATGGTAAGGATACAATCGTCACTTCGGGAATGTTGAGGTACTGACCAGTAACAATAGCGTGACCACCACCTTCATGTCGATGGCCTCGTCTGCGTGGTGGTGGTGGTGGTGGCGCTGACTTGACTCCTGCCTGGGTAGCCTCCTCTCAGGGACCTTGGGGAATATAGTCAATCAGTCGGGGTCAGTTGTATCTTACTGATTTTGCGGTAGTTTCCATAGATTTTTCACAGTATTGGTATTGTTCTCGCCAGCACCACAGCACAGCCTTATCTGCTCGCGGGCTGGCCAGTGCTGCACGCAAACTTCAGGAGGCCGCGGCACTGCCTTGCTTCCTCAGTGTTTGTATTTATGAGACTTGTCCCGCTGCCTCTACCCTATGACAGTGTTCAGAGTACAATTCTCCCGTCAGTGCCCGAGAGCTCTAGTTCAGTACTGAGATATTCCATCACGGTGCACGAGAGGCAGAGTGCAAGCGTCACCCCGGCACCGCACCAAACAAGGAAGTGACGCGTGGAGCGTCCCGCGTGGCGTGTGCAGGGCGGCGATTTCACCTAGTGGGGATAGGGAGCCTCCTGTCGATGTACACAGGTCTTCTGTCAATAGTAAAGGCACACAGTCTGACCTTGAGGCTGTACTGAGTTCTGTACTGAACTGGAGAGCATTGGTACTAAGCAAAGAACACATCTAAAGTATTAGGGAAGGAAAGTATAATGGGACCCTGATTCTGATGTTGCTTGGGAGGGCTCTTCGATTCACAAATTAACGTTTTTCATCTATGGTGGCTGACTCAAAGAACAGGTCACCACAGTTTTATCTTTCCCACGTACGTAACCAACCCATTAGCAAGGATTTGCAGTGTAATCATTGGCTTGGCTCTAAATCGTGCCCTATTGATTTGCAGGCATGCGCGACAACCACTGCGCCACTAAAGGCCTGGTGACCAGTCAAATTTGCCCCAGTATCCTGACCTCAAACACAAACAGGAATCACACCTGTGTATAGTAGCGAAACATATCACTCCATATTACACCACACATGCGCTACACTTACGCCACATCCACCACCGCCTCCTGTTCCAGTCGCTTGGAGGAGCCCGACCGTGAAGACACAAATCTACTCGCCGGTACTGTGTGACTGAGAGGCACGCGGGAAAGTAAGGACCGCAAGGGGCCGGGCGGCACCACTCTCCGGCAACCCTGAAAACGGTTTCTTCCACTAACACGGTGGTCGCTCCAGATGTATGGCTGGCGGCAGCGAGGTGACCCAGATAAATAATAATCAAGGTACTGGATAATTATAACTCACCATACGTTAATAAGTGGACTACTTCTGGGGGAAGTAACAAATCTGTACAGCTCTAAACAAGTGAGAAGAGATAAAAACGGTAACCGTTACTCTTTGTCCCAGAAAATAAAAGGAACTGGATAATTGTAATCGTAACGCACCACACATGACCCACTGCACAACAATCGGAAATGAAAAAAAAAAAAAAAAAACGAGTAATTGAAAAGAGGAACAACAGGTATGTAAGTGGTGTTTTTTTCCCCATAGTGCCTGGAAGCGATAGCGTGGTGGTGAAGACACCTACCGCAGAAGAATCCGGATCGGAATCTTGCTCGTTTTCTGAGGTTTCAAGGAAGTGTGCTATTAATACCTAGGCTGCGTGACTTGGCTAGCGCTAGGCGTAGTGCAGATGCTCGTATTTGCCATCATTATCGTTATCATCATTGTTATCGTTATTATTTTTGTGCTGGTTGAGTGGTAAAGCCCGGGGACGGGTTCCTCTCTCCGTTTCTTTACCGCGACCAGTGTCAACAAAATGATCCATAAGCAGAAACGTTTTGCTGTCTCACCACGATTGTTTTCGAAGGACACAGATATAATAAGTAGGGCTCTCGAGAGTATTTTTCCTGCTAATAATGTAATCTTGTTGATTTGCCACTAGAACTATAAAAAAAAAAAAAAGCTTCAAAAACCTGTGTAACTTCAACTAGAATCTTTTGAATGTAGTGGAGGTGCGGCGCAGGAATGTTTCAGAATATTGTCTAAAGAACTACTACAGCAGTTGAAGGATCAACACTAACAGGACAAGACACCACATTTTTAAACGTTTCAGCGTCTCATCTCGATTGCTTTCAACAGTTTATCTTAATGAAGGCTATGATGTTTTTCAAGGGTGTTTTCACGATAATAGTGCTAGTTAAACAATGCTTCTGCATCATACATGGGAAAACACCCAAGAGACCCTGACCATTCATCTCTGTGGCCTTTGGAAATAGTCCTTTTTCAAAGTACTTTTTTTCAAAGTACTGGTCGAGATATACTAAGGTACTCGTACATACTATCGGAAAAAACTCAAATGTGGTATAAGAAATGCTTGAAAAAAGGTAGAAATCAGACGAACTCTTTTTACAGTACAGAGGTGTTAAGCTTCAGGTAAAGAAGTCTCTCTCTCTCTCTCTCTCTCTCTCTCTCTCTCTCTCTCTCTCTCTCTCTCTCTCTCTCTCTCTGTGCTGAGGAGTGAGGCAAGTGGGTGGGCCAGCTCCTCGGCGCCTGGGCCCTGGTGGAGCAGATGGGGCTGATATTGTCCGTCACATTGACAAGACGGTCAAGTTAGCAATTAGTGTATTTACCGAGCCTGCTCAATATTTCGGCTCATTTGTTGATATAACGATCTCGTACAGCTCTATCTTATATATATATATATATATATATATATATATATATATATATATATATATATATATATATATATATATATATATATATATATAATTTTTTTATTTATTTATATTTTCCAATCAAACAAATTCAGTATTGTATTTCGTTTATTTATCAGAGACCGAGGAATTAGTAAAAAGACGAGTGACCAGTCATGCTGCCAGCCGAGTTCTCCAGCAGCAACAAGGCGGCCGTGGCGGTGATCGAGTCAGCTCGAAGCATGTAAATAAAACAGCCCACCAGCCACCGTAACGCCTCTTTAGTGGCGACCAAGCGACAGTGGCGAGGGAAAGCTGCCATTTTTTTGTTCTCGCGGCACCAGCAACAACATTACTTGCTTAGTGACTTGACATTAAAACTTGCCATCACGCCGTTAGTGACTTGTAATTTATTTATTTATTTGTTTCTTTTAACGAAATCGTAAGAATTTTTTAACGTGAATCTATTTGATGCTAGAGGTTCCAACATGGCGGAAAAATATTGAGCTAATATATAACTGAAAGCATTATTGGTACTGGGGATGGGCCTGATAGGATAGATGGCTTTGTAGTCTTGGGGAGGCGGTGAAGGACGCCACTAGTGAACACATAGTTAAAGATATCTGTAGTGATAACATGTCTAAGGACACTTTTCAGTAGTCTAGATACTTTATCTTCAAATTTAGTTATGTAATGAAAGGGTTTGTCTTTAAATAATTTAAGTTAAGATGTATCACTTTAGATGTGTTCAACTTTATTCATGTGATCTTTGTTACTCATAACACTGACTGATCTGGTTTTAACTTAATGGGTGAGTCATAGAGAGATTATGGTAATTTTAAGAAGGAACGCACACACACACACACATACGCGAAACTAACAACAACAACAAACAAAGCCACCGTGACCTCAAAACTACACAACCTCACCTCACCTGGCTTCACCTGACCTCATAACTTCAACTCTTCAATCAGTGTTGTCAAAGCAATTTCCTGTTCAAAAAGAGATGCTACGTGAGCAGTCAGCCGAATCAGGAAGTCCTCCATAATGACGCCATTAATTAGGCACTGTCAGTCAGGTCTTGCAGGCGCTAACCCAACCACACAGACCAATTAACTCATCCAAACCTCGCCTCGCCGCCACACTCCTTGCCTTGAGTGGTGTATGTGTGTGTGTGTGTGTGTGTGTGTGGTGGGGGGAGGGGGGGCTCTGGTGTACACGCCCCCTGTCCGTGACGTGCCTGTGACGTGTGTGTGTGTCTGGCAAGTGATATCAAAGCACTTCACGCTGTTTGAGGGGGGGTTGAGGGGGGCGCTGAAGAAGCGGGACAAGCTGGAGACTTCAGTGTGTTGTTGGGTTTGACGGTGCCCGGGTGGAGTGTCAGTACTATTATTAGAATTATTTTACTTCAATATTACGTTTGCAAGACAATGCAACGGTACAGTTTGTGTTCATACGGCTTGCTACTGCGTCTGCACAGCGTCTGGAGTGTGACAGCCCTTGTGAGTACTATATGCTATGTATCTTGGAAGGTAGTTTGTGTAAGTGTCCTTAGGGAATATGGTACTTTGGGCAGGTTACGCTAATTAAACACACACACACACACACACACACATCAGGAGGAGGAGGAGGAATTCAAAGGAAAGCCAAACAGCAACAGACCTTTTGGTCCTTGCAAGGCTGTTTGGTAACTACTACTAACTAGCTACAGGGAAGAGAGACAGGACAGCATAGCAGAAGACTCCTCCCCATCCACCACTCCCTCCAGCTTGCGCTAGCATGGAAATACTCGTAGTTGGGAAAAAGTACCATGCAGTATGGAGGAGGGGGAGGAGGAAGCTATGTAGGGTTAGTGTCAAGGTTTAGGAGGTTTAGTTTAGTACTTCATTGTATTTGGTTTTAGTTCCTGTGAAGTGTAATTGATTATTGTTTGATATTGCTATTTTTAGATTTTTTTTTCAAATTTTATTCACCTTGTTTGCAGAATGAAATGAAATTGTTAGTGAAGTTGATAATTGTATATTTTGTATTCTGTGTTTGTTATTTTCAGTTTTGCTGATATTGGTGTTGAGGTTGTGTGGGCAATGAGGAGTAACAATGCTCCCAAGAATGCCCCACCCTTTCTCCTCCATGCCACACCCACCAGTGACCCACCCACCACCACCCTGTGTGAGTAGCACCATCTTGCATCCCAAGGACATACGATGAAATTGTACAGTTCATGAGTTTTGTGTGATTAAGGTCAACATATTTTTAACGGGTTTTAGATTAAAGTTTAATTATATATTTCAGCTATCATTATTTTCATGTATTAGTTATATCTAGTGTATATTGCTTTAGAAAAGATTAAAAAAAAAGGGAAACTTGGAATTTGCAATTTCTTTTGTTTTGAAAGTCAACTGTGAAGCAAAATGCAGATATGGTGCTTGATAATATAATATCTTGTATTTTGAAGCAATGAAAAATTTATTAAAGATGAGCCATGTATGCTATCATGTAAAAGACAATCACCTTTTATACATTAGGGAAAGATGGAAGGACCTCTGATGTGAAAAGAAAAGTAACTCATTTAGTTAGAATGGACTAGCCAAATATTCTCTCACTTAGAAGAATAGAATATCATAAATTTAGTATGTTAAATAACACCACTGGAGTACTGGAACAGAATAATGAAGTATGATTATGATAGGAGAAGCCCATGGGAAAAAAATTGGATTACTGGTCATGTATCCATGGTGGTCAAAAAACATGAGTAGGGCACTTCTGTTGCTTTACTTCAATGAAAACAGCCTGTCTTCCAATTTGGTCAGTATGGAAAGATGACAGCCAGTTGACAGTGGCAATGAGATCTCATAAGAGCCATGTTTTTTTTTTTTCTAAATTAGTCATTCTGATTGTCTAGCTTTTGTGAATTTTCATTTTGATTAACTGTATTATGTTCTTATTAGATTTTTCCACTGTATTTCTATCATTCTGTTCCACAAAATTACTTCAATTGTCTGTTTGTGCATTTGTATCTTTTGTATCATTTAAAATCTATACTTCATCAAATTAACATAGATGAATTATGATTTACTGAACTTACACACTGTTCTGTATGATTTACTGAACTTGCACAGCTGTTCTGTCACATGGAACAGGGAGACGAGGATCTCCAGGTACACGTAAGGGAGGTCACCATGGTGGCTCTGCAGCAGGTCATGAATGCTGGGGACAGCAGGTCAGGGTAGCTGGCCAACGGGTAGGTTTTTTTTATTTTGTTATTTACTATTTATTTTTCTTTATTACTTTATTTATTTTTTTAGATATTTTTTATTTTCCTATACAGTGGGGTACGTGACAATGAATATGATTCATTCCAATGTAGCGTTTGTTATGGCAAGTGTGCGTTATGGCGACTGAAAAACCTATGGGAAAAATTTTGTTCCAGGGAACCAGAAAATAATAAAACAAGTTCTACAGTTTTTTTTTAAATGCATCAAAATAAGCACATTTGTAATAAAATTGCACTAAATTATCATGGCAGCAACTTTAATGGTAAGCTAGGACAAGTTTGTCCACTATCTCTCTCTTATTTAGATTACATTTTATATACACATAGCTAAAGGGTAGTAGCTCAATGGTGAAGGAATAATTACACTTGGCTTACTGATGAGATGACCCAGGTTTGAATTATGAGCCAGATAAAGACTATTTGGACTTGGGAATATGTACAGGACTTAAAACTCAGTTGTTATTTTTCAAGTCAGCAGCCCTGCTTTCAGCCCTAACAAGACACTTTGAGCCAGTGTGATATGGTATTTGGCTTGATCCTTTTCAATGAATAGGGGAGGCCTTATCTGATACTGGAATGAAAATCCAACAGCCCTACCTTCTTGAGGGAGTGTGGAACTTATAGGTGGAAAGTAAAGTGATAATTTTTCTCTTACTTTGTACTGTATCTCTTCCTCTTCCTCCTTCACTTTCCTCTTCCCTACTCTTCCTTCTTTCAACTATGTTCATTATACAAACATGCTAAAGTGACATGTGAATTAATCTTTTTTTTCCCTTCTATCACTACACACACACAGGTGGATAAATGTACAGGTATATTAATGGCAGGCAATTTAATACAAGTAAAATACAGACTTGTGCTTCATTAGAGGTAAAAAATGTTAGAAGATAAACAAGAGGTGAAGAAAAATAGGAGAGGATGAGTGATAAAAATGAAAGGATTAGGGGAAACTCACTCTCTCTGTCCCTGATCTCATTAAGTGATCTGTTTCCCCACAGCATGTCATTGAAAACCTGGACCTGTCCAGGCTGAAGGACATGCAGTGGCAGCGACACAGACTCAGGAGCAGTACATCCTGCAGGACTGGGCCATGAGGCCACTGAAGGATGATGCCTCATTCTGCAGGAAGAGAGTGGCTGTAAGGAGTATAGGACCCCATAGAAGGGTGTGTGTGTGTGTGAGAGAGGGAGAGAGAGAATTTTATTTTCATTTTTTTTTTTTTTTTCTGCTTTTATTGTTTTTTTTCCCTGTATCTTCTATCTTTCTGCTTTTCTTGTTTTTTCTACATTTTTTTCTTCTACCTTTATTTATATTTTTTTTCTGATGGAAGATACATTTTTTTCAGTGTGCCAAGGTGACACCACCCTCTACCTCACCTGCAACACCCTCTCATCCCAGCTTCACCTAACAGCCATCAGTCATCTGCTGCCTTGCATATAATACAATTTTAATATAACCTTCTGTCTTCTGTATCTTGAAGTGTGTAAAAAAAAAATTAGTTGTATACTTTTTGTCCTTGAGAAAAAAATAAAATAAAAAGTTGATATGGTTGGTCAGCAGTGAAGGAACGACCTATGACCTAAAAAACTGTGAAGGAACGATGACCTATGACCTAAAAAATAGACTTACCTATTTTGTTTACCTATGACCTACCTACAAAATAGACTAAGTTTAAGATGCAATTTCCACATAGAGGTCCCATCCCTCCCCGAGGCAGGGGAGGGTCAGGGTGTCCATAGAATTCTGACCCTCCCTGACTAAAGGGAGGGATGTGCCCTCTATGTGCAAATCACAGCTTAAACTTAAGACTCTGACCAGGTCAGTCATCCTTCCTTCACTGCTGGGGGGAAATTGAAATCAACCACATCAACTCTTTTTATGAGCTTAACAATTGTAAGGCAGATTACAATGAAATTTTTATTCTTTCAAGATGACAAGCAATTTCTGAAGTTTGTACACATCTTTCCATGGAGAAAAAAGGATGCCGGAATTGAGAGGTCTTCCTAGCCTCAGGACAGCACTAGACCATCTCCCACAAGTGCTGGGCTGATGTGTAGCTCAGGTTCTGCAACATTCTCCAAAGGCCACCCACTTCTCTCCACTTCTATCAGGACTCCACTTGTACTTTGAAGACACAGTGTTGACAGAGCTGAACAGAGCTGGGCCCTCTTCATTCTATGATGACCCAATTCAGTCATAATACTTCACTTGAGGACAGCTGACTGGCACCAGGGTTCATCCTCCACTCCATCCATGACGACTGAAGACCCAATTCTGCCGAGACTCCGTTGGGTTGACTGGCACCAGGGTTCTCCATCCAATCCATCTCCTTCAACACAGCTTCAACTCCCACCAGTCCATTGCTCTCCACTCCTGCACTGATCACCTGCTGGTCCCTCCTGGCTTCCTAGGCTTCAAGGGACTGGTGGGCAGGGCTGCAGCATGAATCAGCTGTCAAGGCAGGAGTGAAGTGGTGGCCTGAACTTTCTTGCATCAAGGCAGCAGGCAGTCTTTCACTCTCCTGCATAAATCCTGCAAGTGAATAGTTCTTTGTGATACACTCTGGATAATCTTCTGTAGCTACAGAACCTATACATGATCAAAACATTTTTTTTTTTTTTTTTCATGTACGAGGGACACTGGTCAAGGGCAACAAAGATCCAATAAATAAAAAAAAAAGCCCACCGAGATGCTAGTCCCAGAAAAGGATCCAAAGCGATAGTAAAAAACTGAAGTTTAAGTGTCTTGAAACCTCCCTCTTGAAGGAATTCAAGTCATAGGAAGGTGGAAATACTGAAGCAGGCAAAGAGTTCCAAAGTTTACCAGAGAAAGGTATGAACAATTGAGAATACTGCATTAGAGAGGTGGACAGAATAGGGGAGGAGGGGAGACGTGCAGTTAGCAAGATCAGAAGAGCAGTTAGCATGAAAATAGCAGTAGAAGACAGCAAGAGATGCAACACTGTCTTCAACCTCTCTCATCGCCACAGTGTTGCATCTCTAGCCGTCTTCTACTGCTATGAACGAGGTTGTCTTAGGCACAGTCCAAGGGAACAAGTTGTGGATGGTTACACAGCACACAAGCAGAATGAAGGAAAGAGGCATAAAGAGCTTCACAAATAAGGACAAAGGAGGAGGATCTAACTAAATAAGGTTACTTTCATGAGGAGGGGGAGTGATGACAGCAAGTTGTAAGTGGTCAGGAGTTTTCTTATGTAGATCTACTGGCCTTCTGCAGTCTTTCTATTTTCTTCATTCTTATCAGTGTCTCCTGCATTGTTTTCTTTCACTATTTCATGAGAGCTACTGTGTATTAATTAATATTTTATGGCTTAACTTTTCTTATCAGTGTCTCCTGCATTGCTTTCTTTCACTATTTCATGAAAGCTACTGTGTATTAATTAATATTTTGTGGTTTAACTTTCATGTTTTCACCATGTTCAAATTGGCTCATTGGTTGTCAACACTAAATATATTTCCATGATATTTTTCTCTTCTCTTCTCTTCATTCCTGTCACTATCATATTCATAAGAACATAAGAAATAAGGGAAGCTACAAGAAGCCACCAGGCCTACACATGGTAGTCCCTGTATGAAATATACCTACCTATTTGCACCTACCATCTCCATCCATAAATAAATCCACATTCCCTCATATACCTGCAGTTCTCCATTTAGCTTTACCAGCATTCAAAATCTTTCTACCATTACAGCACAGCCTATTGCACTTCTAGGTTTACTACTGCAATATTAAGTGACCATTATTGCTGGATAACACTACAAGCTTTCAAGTTCAGGTTATAAGTAGAGGACAGACTGAGGATGTTCAGTGTATAAGCAGGTGTATAAGCAGGTGAGGCACTTATCTTAATCAAACATCAAGCTCACTTGTTTGTCCCTCAACTGATGTCTTGTATTATGGATTCCCAACTGGCATTCCCCTTCATCCTCACACTGGGCAATGTATAAACCATCTGCCAGGCTAAATCAAAGAGTCTGTGAGCTGCAGTGTCCTGGCTGAGTCTTGTCTTCAGTCTGCTGGAGAAGACGATGACAGTAGTACATTAGCACTATACAGTCTATACAGAAGGTGCAGGAGAGGAATAGTGTTGGGGATTAATATACTCATCCAGAATTTTCATAATTTCATCCATATTTGTTTAGGCATCATTATCTGTTATAATATTCAATGGCTGTAAATAATTCAGTGATGTTTGAAGAGGTGGCCAGAAGAAGGTGGAAATACAGAAGCAGGCAGGGAGTTCCAGAGTTTACCAGAGTTTGAAAATAAGAAACAAGGTACATTTATAAGATGGGGAATGAAACAATTAATAAAACAGAGGAAGATCTGGCCATGACATTCTCAGAGGGGTTATCACCAGAAAAAACATATCAATAAGATAACAGATAAAACTCTCAACCTACTAGGAAACAAAACAGTTACCTTTGCTGAAACAATTCATAAAACACGGGAAGATTTGGGAGTGACACTTTCAAAGGGATCATCACCAGAAAAACATTAACAAGATAACAGATGAATTTCCTACCCTTGAAAATAGGAGAGTGAGAGAGATTTGATAAACATCTATAGAATGATAAATGATATGGAAAACGTGGACAAAGAATGTTTTATAAATTTAGACATACAGAGTACAAGGGAACACAGTAAGAAGTTGAAGAAAGTTAACTGCAGAAGAGACATCAAAAAGTATAGTTTTCCTCACAGAAGTGTGAACAAATGGAATGAACTCAGTGAAGACATTGTCAATGCCATAACTGTCCATGCTTTTAAGACCAAACTGGATAGAAATAGAGATGGGATACTATGAGATTACTCCCACAGCTAGGTAAACACACACACACACACACACACACACACACTATTATTATTATTGCTGTTGTCATCATCATGGTCATACAGAATGGAAAGAAACCAACCTTGGTGAGGAGGTTGAGCTAAGTGGTTTATCAATTAGTACCAAAATATGGCCAGTCAATCTATCTATACAGAGGGTCTGCCACCGTGACACCAACCAAGACATGCCTGGCTGCCTGGTGCTTGTCCAGTGCTGGCTGGGTGCAGCACCACTATCTGCAGCCCCTTCCATACCCCACTAACTACTGCTACTGACAAAAGGACTGCCGTACTCACCACCCAAATGGATTTATTTTTTTATTAGTATTTTCTTCATTGTGTTATCATTGACTCTTGCCCAGCTGGATGTGTGTGTGTGTGTGTGTGTGTGTGTGTGTGTGTGTGTGTGTGTGTGTGTGTGTGTGTGTGTGTGTGTGTGTGTGTGTGTGTGTGTGTGTGTGTACATACCGTATATGATGGCTCATAAGACACCTTTTCTCCAAAAGAAAGTCTTAGGAAATCAGGAAATGAGCCTGCATCCTATGAGGCCAAGGTTCAGCATTGAGGCAATGGTTGGTGGTAAGACTATGGCAACAGAGGCTCTAAAATCAAACCCCAGACATCTTCACACATGTAAACAAAGTGATGATTGGTACTACACCACAAAACAATCCTTTCTTTCAAGGTAACAATATATAATGTCATACTTATCGGTAATTCACATAGAATGACACCAGTCAGGAAGAATTTGCCTAAGTGACATGCACCACCCATTGCATGTACCAAAACAAACACACGGTCAGTTACGCGCCGAACCCGGTGACACAGGCAAGCTTCACTACGTTCTTTACAGTGTGATGCCATTACTCCTTGAGGTAAGACACACTTTCATACAATTAAGATTGCATCTATCTTTTAACATTCTTATGAACAAACTTTATTATCCCTGTAGTCTCTCACAATCACTGCTGACACCACATGCCAGGTACATGTTTACATCTCACAACAGGATCGGTACGTAGGCTACTAGGGAATATTAAAGTTTTTAAATGCAAAATATTGGGATCTAATAATGATCTACATGCATGTAAGAGTCTTCAAATGTCAGGTGAAATCTTTCATTTCATATTCAGAGCTTAAATCCACTCATTTGTCTTTTTCTTCATTTCAATGTCTGCCAAAACTAGGTGTGTCTTATGAGCCATCAAATACAGTATACATACAAGGAAAGTGAAGTAGTTGTTTGAATAGAAGGAAAGTGAAGTAGTTGTTTGAATAGATAACTGAAGGAAAGACTTAAGATGTTTGTGTAATGAAAGAATGTGGACTGGGAGGAAGGAATGTAAGATAAGGAGGGAGAGGAATGTTCAGATAATTTTAGTAGTTATGTAATGGAATGTGATGAAAAGATCTTTATTCACCCAATATTTAGAGAAACAAAGATCTCCCAAGTTTCCCTGTGTCTCATCACCACATTCCATCTGCCTGTCTAAGCTGCACAGTGCTCAGAAGACACACAACAACAAGTAATATCATAAACTAATTTCCTACCAATGACCTGCACCTAACTGTCAAAGAGAAAAAGAAAAAGTTCTTGGTGCAGAGTTGGGGGAAAAAAAAAAAAAAAGACACAGGAAAATTGAAGGAAGATAGTTTGGATGTAATGTAATACAAAGCGATACAAAGCGAAACAGGTTACAAGAAGAAGAGGAAGAAGACCAATAACAAGGAATCAAAACAACAGGGACTGTGGAATGAAACGCGTATGAATCTATCCCAAAATAACAATATTTTACCCTTGGGTGGAATTATTAACGTTATTTCAATATTACCCTATATCATGACGTGAAGGAAACAACCATGGCAACATAATAAGGCGGTTGAGAAAAAAATAAAATAAAATTCCTGAAACAGGACGGAATCAGCTGATCACCGCCACTCACACGCTCCTTTCACTATATATTCACTCTCTCCGCGCTCCCCGTCAGTACTCACCTGTCCAGCCACTCCCAGTTACCTCCTCTCCTGATGGGCGAGGTCATGAGGCCCCTGGAGGTCACGGCGACCCTGTTTATCGCCATTGTGTCTGGAGCAGTAAATCGTCAGCTCACTGTTTACTGGGTATCAATGGTGGTGATGCAGTGGTCAAATGAACTTTCATAGTGGTGGATTTTTTTTTTTTTTTTTATTCCTATGATATTCAGCATAATAGAAAAAAAGATTTTTAGTCATATAAAAAGGTAGTTTTTATGATATATCTGATTATTTTATTTATGTTAGAACTAAATTTGCTAGGAATTTCTTTAATATTTAATGCATTTCCATGTTTCCTTTTTCTTCTGCCATATTACTATTTTGATAGCAATTTCTTTAATATTTAATGCATTTCCATGTTTCCTTTTTCTTCTGCCATATTACTATTTCTTTAATTATAAGTTTTTTTTTTTTTTTTGCATATTCTATTTCATCATTCTTATCCACTAAGATCTAGTTTTTATAAATTGATTACCATTTATTGAATTTCTTCAGTAATTATCTGGATGAGCAGTATTCTACTATACTATGAGTTTATGGTGAAAAATAATGATTTGTACGATTTCATTGACAAGTGTTGTGTCATTTCGATGGCGGGCAACTTGATTTCTGGAGGCGGATGACGCAATGCAAAGCACGCTCACACAAAGATATTCTTCTTGTGCTAGTGCTCTCAGCCAATTCTGATTATGTTTCTTCACACCTTGGCATTGGTCCTCCATAGCCTGAAAAGACAACATTCATACTTGTCTTGTTTCTTACTTTTCCCTCGCTCATTACTTAAACAATTTTGCACTACGTCACAATCAAACTAATAAAGAACAATATCCATACTCTTGCTTCTTAGTTGAATAATTCTGCAATAAGTCATAAACAAGCTAATTACGGTTCTTCTACTCTTCTCTCGCCCAAAGACGCTGTAACTTCTTCATTACTTCAAACTGATTAAAAAAGGGTCATATTTATAGTCGTGTTGTTTCCTACAGTCCCACTCCTCTCCTCTCTCGGGCAAAGACACGACGCAAGCGCAGCACGAGGCGAAGAGAGGAATTTTTGTGGAATGTTTGCCTGCAGTGATTGCTCTGGCGGCGCAATGAGTTCAGCCTTGACGCTGGGAGAGATTGTCGCTTGTACTGCACTGAATGGCGCACTGACACGCACACACACACTCAGACACACACGCACACATGTTTCGAAGACAATGAAATAACAAATATGATTACCTTCAAAGAAAATGCACCATGGAGAGAGAGAGAGAGAGAGAGAGAGAGAGAGAGAGAGAGAGAGAGAGAGAGAGAGAGAGAGAGAGAGAGAGAGAGAAATTCACACCTTTTCTATGACATTTCTCTTACATAGACTGAAAATTACTTGATGAAATAATAATAATAATAATAATAATAATAATAATAATAATAATAATAATAATAATAATACTTAATATGACACGTAGGCAACAACAACAACTACTACTACTACTACTACTACTACTACTACTACTACCGCTACTATTACTTTTGTTGTTGTTGTTGTTGTTGTTGTTGTTGTTGCAGTGGCCGGATTTGTGCAGTCTTGTAAACGTATCCCGTATTAGAAGTGAATTAGGGAAAAAAAAGAAAAAAATAAAGATAAAAATATTACATAGAAAATGCAAAATAAAAATAAAAATAAAAATAAGAGATCATCCGATATTCCTCCCACAGACCGGATTCGCCTCATCTCCTCATAATAAAACAAAACAAAATAAAAATAAAAAAGTTAACATCGAGGAGTCACAATGATAAAAAAAAAAAAAATAAATAAATAAATAAAAGCAAAAGAAAATAAATAAAATAGCAGAATGAATGTACTAACCTAACCAAGCTTAACGACAGAAAGAGAGAGAGAGAGAGAGAGAGAGAGAGAGAGAGAGAGAGAGAGAGAGAGAGAGAGAGAGAGAGAGAGCAAACGGCAGAATATTTAGAAGTTCAAGTCTTTTAAGCAATATTACAAAATTTACTCCTCGAACCACATCTGGCATCTCTTTCCACTCATTATGTAATGTGACAGGCGCATCAAATCATAAGTTAAGCAATAAGGAATGAATGATACAAGAGAGGAAATGAAGTGCCGGAAGGGTGGAGAGCGGTGTGGTGGTGGTGGCGATAGTGGTGATGGTGGTGTGGAGAGGCAAGACAACCCAACACCACACACTTGCATTATTAACCACGTCACGTGCTATAGTGACCTTGAAAAACCCGACCACACCTGCTCCACTGACGTAATGACCTTGAAAATGTTCCCAAGAAACATTGGAGAGAGTGAGATGGAGGGATGGAACTGCGGTAGAGCTAGAAAGGCAGGAAGTCACAGCGGAAGATGCAAGGGACAAAAACGGAGATTCGTACGTGTCGCCAACCCCTCATTCTAGAGACACAGCGAAGGAAGAGGCAGCTTATCTTATTAATGTTGTACTCTCTCATAAAGCAGTTGATCAAAAAAGGCAGTATTTATAATCTATTTATTTCCTTCTATCCTACCACTCCTCTCCCGTGCAAAGACACGGCAATGTTAGTAGCTAAGAAGCATTAGTTGAATAATTATGCAAACTCTATAATATCATACAGTAAGTGATGAAAAGACAGTATTTATTATTATTTCCTCACTATTGTCTCACCACTCCCCTCTCGGTCAAAACACAGTAATATTAGTAGTTAAGAAGGATTAGGCTAAATGAATAATTATGCTCTATCTCAAACTCACCGATTGAAAATACAATATGTCCTCCACATTTTGACCTTGTAAAACGCGTCATCCTTCTTCCATTTACCCTAAAAAAAAAAGTACTACGGTCTCCAGAAAGCGAGTCACACTTCCTATACTATTCTTGACAACTCCCAATCTTAATCATTTAACTAGCATAACTTCCCCATAAGCCTAATATCTTTAGAAAGTTGTGGGGCAAGTTTTCAGTGCTACCTCACGACAAATCTTACAAAAACAAGTAATATGCTATGTACACTGACCTTAAAGAATTGAGGTCGCTTCTACTAATCTAGCCTTGAAGAACGCCACTACCAGTATAACGCCTGATAGAATGATGTGAAGCAAGTTTCGAGCGCTACTTCAAGACACACCTTAAAAAACTATTTTATGTTACGTAGCTTGCAATGACCTTAAAAATTTGAATCACTTTTACTAACCTAGCCTTGAATAACGCCACTACCAGTATGAGGCCTCTATAAGTTTGATAGAATATTGTGTTGTAAGTTACAATTGTAATTTCGAGACACACCTTACAAATACACATGATACAGCGAACTTGGGAAACTGAGTCACTGCTGGTAGA
Organism: Scylla paramamosain; assembly: GCF_035594125.1. NCBI lineage: Eukaryota > Metazoa > Arthropoda > Malacostraca > Decapoda > Portunidae > Scylla > Scylla paramamosain. Next base: position 14,505,415 of record NC_087184.1, read on the forward strand.
CTAACTCTGGTGAACGTCACTACTCTATCCTTGAGAGAAACGTTCCTACTGTCACCACACTACCTTCATGAACAACCAAATCTGACTTTAGAAATAAATAAATAAATAAATAAATAAATAAATAAATATATATATATATATATATATATATATATATATATATATATATATATATATATATATATATATATATATATATATATATATATATATATATATATATATATATATATATATATATATATATATATATATATATATATATGGCCTTCCCCGGGCCTTCAGGTATCTCGGTACCTCTCGAAGCGTCGGTTAATAACTCCATAGATGCAATAAATAAATAAATAAATAAATAGATAAATAAATAAATAAGTATAACCGAATAAAAACAAGTTTTCTTCGTCACTCTGGCCGACCATGTGTGTACCTTCGTGTTGTTGTTGTTGTTGTTGTTGTCCGGATGTGTTCGAGTGGCTTAGGATTTCTTGTCTTTGTTTGTTTGTGTGACCTTAGATTATGTATTAGTGAGCCCTCTTTTATGTGTGTGTATATGTGCTTTTATTTGTTATTTCTGTTTGCTGTTTGCATTGCTCAAGGTTCTTTTCTTTCACGTTTACTCTTGTTTTTCCGTTCGCTTGTTTGTTCGTTTGTTTTGTTTGTTTGTTTATATGTCCTCAGATTATTTCCTTTGTTGTTGTTGTTGTTGTTGTTGTTGTTGTCATGGGACAAAATAGCAGTTAGGAAAAAAAAAAAAGAAGACAATACCATCCAAATGATAATAATCCCATGAAATAATTTTCATAGCCTAAAGGAACAGTCATGAATACAAAAACTTAATTTCTTCTTGTTATGTAAACAGAATTTTACATATACTTTTGGAATAACTAAAACTTAAAAATAAATAAATAAATAAATGAAACTGTAAGCTACAAATCGTTAAATTAGTTGATATTCGTTGGTGGTGCCGAGTAATATCCCTTGATTTACGAGGCAACTGGAAAATGAGCATATTCCTGAGTTCTGAAAAATCACAATCACAAAACACTGTAGGTTAAGAACTGATAATATTATGTATTTTGAGAGAAATTCTTTTTTAATATTTAGATCCAAAAATTACTAATAGACAGTGTTAGAATCCAGGGACCATTAGCCAAAATGTTCAAGAATAATTTGTGAATGTAGAATGGGTTTAAACTATTAAGGATATTGCAAAATTATGTCTTTTTAGTAAAGGCGGAGGACTAGTTTTGGGGGATAAGGCGGCCACTATATAAGTTTGGCGCAAGATTTCGGCGTCAGAGCTTACCTGACATCGTTGTTCACAGGTGCGTTCATCAGGATTGTTTAAAAGTGGTTCATATGAAAATAACCATTTTTGCATCTAAATGTACTGATTATTTGTGTGAGAGCCTAACTGACATCGTTGTCCACAGAGAGAAGAAAGGTGTAAAATAATTTAGAATGTAAACAGACAAGGGTAAATTGTTCTTTGATAAGGTAGGAGTCAAACACCAGTGATACACACACAACTGAATGTAACACGTACACAATTAGCATGTTTTTTACCAAAAATTAAGGTAAACTCCTGAGGCACCCATTAATTGTTGAAACATAGTCATTTAAATCTTTTTATTATGAACTGATTAGTTATCATTGTTCCCGGTACAGGAGGTCCAAGAACTCCAAGGTAACAGAACTAATCTTTAGAGATATCATTGTGAATAAGAAGAGAGAAAAATAATCTGAAAACTTTATTTGTTATTTAGAAGCTAACTTCAATAAAACTCAATCTGGTTGTCATGGGGATTTTTCCAGTGCCGTATAGACCCTCTGGCTAAAACTCTACCATATAAAGCAAGATCAAAATTATTTGGCAGGAACCATGATTGATGGCACCTAAACTAATATATATATATATATATATATATATATATATATATATATATATATATATATATATATATATATATATATATATATATATATATATATATATATATATATAACAACACAAATCAAAACTAAATCGAAAAATAAGCTAAATCAAAACAAAATTAATTCAATACCAACTTTAAACAAATATCCCGAAATTTAATTAACCGAATTAATTAAAACAAAAAAAAAAACAATCACTTACCCTTAACTGCACCCCCCCCCCCCCGGACATGTTGGCGTGGCTTACTTTCGCATATTTATTCTAATTTCTCTGTGGTTATGTGTGGCCTACGGTTATTTATGTCTGACCTTTATCTTATGTTCCTGTGTGTACCAGTTTTAGTAGTAGTAGTACTAGTAGTAATAGTAGTAGTAGTAGTAGTAGTAGTAATATTGGGAGTTGTTGTAGTAGGAGCAGTAGTAGTATGAATAGTAGTAGTAGGAGTTGTATTAGTATTAGTGGTAGTAGTAGTTATTTGCGTGGTTTTGCATTTCATTTCGCATCTTTACTGTAGTTCCTCAGTGTATGCATTTTGTTTTTTTTAACTCACCATTGAGATTCCTTCTTCCATGACCTGATTTGATTGATTCTTCATTACTTATGCGGTGGAAATGGCGGAGATTTGTCATGCAGAGATGGGATTATATATTTTCTCCTTTATTAGCCGAGCTGAAACAATGGAAAGGATTATTATTGGTATTTGTGTTCGAATGTGTAGTCCTAGTTTGCATTGTCACCTACAGTTTATCCTCTTAGCTCAAGATTACTACTTATGTAGGATTGAGATTACATATTTCCCATTCATTTTTAAGCGACGTTAAGTAAATCTTAAACACATACACACAAATATATATATATATATATATATATATATATATATATATATATATATATATATATATATATATATATATATATATATATATATATATATATATATATATATATATATATATATATATATATATATATATATATATAACGAAGTAATAAGAAAAAAAAATAATAAAAAGTTATCTATCAGAAGAAGGAAGGAAGATGGGATGAAGAAAACAAGAGTCAAACCAAGGCTACAGTGACTTAGAATACTACTACGATTTTTTTTTTATCTTTTTTTTTTTTTTTTGCGTTGGCCAGCCTCTCTAAGCTTCCTGGTGAGCTGCTGTCCCTCCCTCCCCACCCTCCCTGCTAGCCTGGTATATATGCGATACGGCCGTCAGGGAGAAACAGAAAGTATCCAAGCCGAGATGAAGCAGGTATGTGTCTCACCACTGCTCCTGTCTTTTTTTTTTTTTTTTTACTACTGACAATAGTCTATCATTCACATCTGTAGCTCTTGTGTTAGGCTTGTTTTTTTTATTTGTTTTTGTTAGTTCAAGATATTTGGTACTTTATGGTGTTTGTTTTTCTTATGCTTTTTTTTTTTTTTCTTTTCTCAGTTCAAAGTAGCATTTTATTTTTCTCTCTCCTCACATACCAAGTTTCTTTTAATTTAGTCGTGTCTCTTATATAACTTTTCTTCTTTGGTCTACTTCACAGTAGTGGTTTTCTTCCTCTTGTTCCTCTTGAGACCGTTGTTCTTTTATCGTTTTTTTTTCCTCTCGTTGGAATCTCTGTCTTATATAGCCTTTTTCTTTCCTCCATTCCACAAAAACCATTAAAATTTTCTCCCCTCCTGACGTAGTTTAGTTATTTTCTTATCTCGCTTTTGCTACGAATCCTCTTTTCCTTCTCCCTAATGTCCATAAAATCTCTGTTTATGAAGTTACATAAGTCAACTTTAAACGCTTGACTATTGACTATCGTTAAGTGGAGAAAATACACTGTTAGTGAGTTTCTCATACCTGTGTCTCTCATGTTGCCCTTTGTCTCCTGCAGTTCATAGTAGCCATCGTGTTCATCGGGGTGCTGGCCCTGTGCGCGGCCCTTCCTGCACCAGAGCCCCTCCCAGTGGCCCTCCCTGAAGCCCTGCCAGAGCCTCAATTTCCCGGCTTCCGCGGAAATATATTTAGAGGAGGGTTTGGAGGTCGAGGAGGAGGAGGGAGGTTTGGAGGTCGAGGAGGAGGAAGGTTTGGAGGTCGAGGAAGAGGAGGATTTGGATTTCGAGGAGGAAGGTTTGGAGGTGGAAGAAGAATTTTCGGCTGACATGGTTTCGGTCACGGCGGTGGTGCTCCCCACGCCCACATTTCTCTTGGACAAGGCGTCCTCAACCTACTCGTCCACGACCACTAACACTCCCTGATTGCGACTCTATATAGTACTATGACTCTATATATAAGTCTACCTACCACTGATTCTTGTCTATACGTCTGTTTCTAATGAATGAAATAATGTCTTGAATATTAACTTATTTTTCACCCTGTGTGTGTGCATTGTCTGGTGTATAAATAGTTAGTTACTTAGTCTGTTAGTGAGCCAGTACGTTAGGTAGTTAGACACATACAAATAGAAAGATAGATAGATGGATAGACAGAAAGACAAATAGGCAACAGACAGACAGGCAGCTAGATTGTGAATGTAGCAACAACAAAAGAAAAAAAAAAAAAGCATCAGAGAAGTTACTTAGCATTACGAGTTTCAAATATCTTCTTGAGGCGCGACAACCTGTTTTACTCTAACACACACACACACACACACACACACACACACACACGGTAAAGTAGTCATACCCTATTACACCTTTACAAACCACAAACACTTTTACAATGCTACAGTCGTAAAGTAGAGGATTACAAGTACGGTCCGTGGCCACGCTAATACGTTCTACATTGTCCTTGGCTACCTGCTACGGAAAGACTGAAATAAGAGTATAAGTACAGGTATAAATATGTCTTGTTACCTTTGTACTTCTTGTGTTTATGTTTTAAGTGAAAATTTCTATGCATCTTTACTCCTTAACATGGATTAATTATCACTGACACACACACATACACAGTTTTTTTTTTTTTTTTAAAGGGAGGTTCTACGTTTCTAGTGACAGATTAGCAAGATTTGTACATTAATAATTGGAGAAACCCTCTTAAGACTGGTAATCATCTTTGTGGCCTTCGAAATCAGTCGAGGTGAGAGGGCAAAGCGTTTCAGTTTCAGAACACGGTCCTCACCACAAATCTCTCCCCACACAGAAGCTCCTTCTCACCATCTTCAAGACAAGATGTAGTCGTTTATTGTTTTCAGTCAATAAATGTTAAGTGCCTCTACGCTTATCCGTCCTCCTCAAGACTGACACGTAGACGAGGATGGCAAATGGCGCTACAACCTTGATTACTACATGACATATGTATTACAGGTACGTAAAGTGGTGCCGTGGAGAGGTACTCGTAGATGCTGGTAGGCCAAAAACACAACAAAACCTGGTGACAAGTGGACGTCTCACTAAGGACAGCCCCAGCCAAGAACAAACACGACGTCCCTGGTCATCCAGGGGCAATATATGGTATGGAATCCTATAGTGGCAATATTCAAAAGTATAAAGATATTAAAATCTCTTATAAAGCATTAAGATTCCTGTTATCATTCAGTTTTCGCTGGACGCATACAAAAAGAAAACGAACTACGATTGTACAACTTAAACATACAAATAACTCTTATTCTAATATTCTTAATCTACTTACATATCACCGAGCCCTGTCGCCACCCCTGCCCCTGCTCCTGCCGCCAAATTTGACCCAGCCTCCAAGGCCACCCCGAAGCCTAAGCCTGAGTATCGGTACAGCCCCTACGACAGCCTGGAGGGCGATGAGAGTGACGAGTACTACGGCACAGAGTACGGCAGCAGTTACGGCGTGTACGGAGGGAACCTTGGCACTAAATACACCGTGAAGACCGACGGGACCAGCCTCGGCACTGGTCTGAGTAGTGGTCTTGGCTACTCGAGCAATGAATATGGCACTTACTACGGCATCCCTTACACCACCACCCTCGGGTCCCTTGGCTCTTTCATCTACGAGGGTCTTGGCACTCATGGACTCACGGCAATCAGGGTTTCGGAGGCTATGGCACTGTGGGCTACACTGACACCAGTGTGAAGGGCGTGCCTGTGTATGCTGGGCCTGGTGTTGCACTACATAACATATATAAGATTCTAGTACTAGTACTTATGTATAGAGGTGACCAAAGAAACACGGTGGTAATGCTGCAGCGTTATATTAATAAAAAACAAAACAAAATTGTACAATATAAATAATGTGAGTAGCCAGTGCGTCACATGTACGACACCGACGCCAGGCGAACAAGGACTACCGAGGTTCAGGTGGTTGCTGGCCCGGCTCAGGTCACGTCCAAGGCTGGCGTCCGGAGACAAAAGGATGAGGGTTGACTTCACTTCCACGTGGTGATCGGTAGGCAGCCAGAGGCTGGGTCAAGTCGGGGACAAAGGCGAGGCTGGCCGGGGCCGTCAAGTCCCAAGGAGGAGAGGCGCGTCATGGAATGTGGGCAGCAAGAGTGTGGGCGTGTGTCCCCCACACCAGCACAGTGTGTACGGCAGCTACGGGTTTAACATTGCCAAGAGGAACATTGGGTCCTATTACTTAGGGGACGGGAAGCCTTATGGGGACTTCACAGACGCTTCAGCAGCAGGGACTACGGGAACAGAGGGTTTGGTGGCAAGCGTCCCTTCGACTACGGTCGTTACCGTCACTGAAACCCTTTAAAATCCACTGACCTTTACTCAACATCCCTTACTCCTTACAGACGCCAAAACAAGCGCTTTATAAAGCAAGGCTTTTAAAGCCCAGAGACCTTTAATCCATATCTTACTCTTTGAAGGTTTCCAAACAAGCCTTTTAAAGCCCAGAGACCTTTAATCAATATCTTACTTTCTAAAGGCCATCAAACAGGCCATTAAAAAACCAAGAGACCTTTGACTAGTTTGTCTTGTTCTTAAAACTACCTTCAAAATTATTCCACCTTGAAATTATGATATTAAAAATCGCTAAAAATTGTATATATATTCATTAAATTTAATTGAGCTCCTATTTGGGGGTGCAAAGGCGCACTAGAGTATTCACCACCACCACCACCACCACCACCAATGATAGTGGTGGTGGTGGTGGAGCATCGGTTTTTCGTAATGTTGTAAGCCGTCTTGAGAATAAAATCAATTAAAAAAGGTAAAATTATAGTTGGTTAAATCTAGCATATATACCGTCTTTTCATAGACGCCCAACCCTTCAGGAGGTAAACATATCACGCAGGGAAACCACAGAACGCCTGACTTCTGATCTTTCCAAAATTTCTGATTGGGCAGAGCAAACTTGGTATTGTTGAATGCCTCAAAAACTCAGTTCCTCCATCTATCAAATCGACACAACCTTCCAGACAACTATCCCCTCTTCTTCAATGACACTCAACTGTCCCCCTCTTCTACACTGAACATCCTCGGTCTGTCCTTTACTTATAATCTGAACTGGAAACTTCACATCTCATCTCTAGCTAAAACAGCATCTATGAAGTTAGGTGTTCTGAGACGTCTCCGCCAGTTTTTCTTACCCCCCCAGCTGCTAACTCTGTACAAGGGCCTTATCCGTCCATGTATGGAGTATGCTTCACATGTCTGGGGGGGTTCCACTCATACTGCTCTTCTAGAGAGGGTGGAATCAAAAGCTTTTCGTCTCATCAACTCCTCTCCTCTAACTGACTGTCTTCAGCCTCTCTCTCACCGCCACAATATTGCATATCTAGATGTCTTCTACCGCTATTGTCATGCTAACTGCTCTTCTGATCTTGCTAACTGCATGCCTCCCCTCCTTCCGCGGCCTCGCTCCACAAGACTTTCTTCTTTCTCTCACCCCTATTCTGTCCACCTCTCTAACGCAAGAGTTAACCGGTATTCTCAATCATTCATCCCTTTCTCTGGTAAACTCTGGAACTCCCTGCCTGCTTCTGTATTTCCACCTTCCTATGACTTGAATTCCTTCAAGAGGGAGGTTTCAAGAAACTTATCCATCAATTTTTGACCACTGCTTTGACCCTTTTATGGGACTGGCATTTCAGTGGGCATTTTTTTTTTTTATTAGATTTTTGTTGCCCTTGGCCAGTGCCCTTCCTACAAAAAAAAAAAAAAAAAAAAAAAAAAAAAAAAAAATATATATATATATATATATATATATATATATATATATATATATATATATATATATATATATATATATATATATATATATATATATATATATATATATATATATATAAAACGAAGTACTAGATAAATATAAAATCAAAAGTTATCGGTCAGGCGGAAAATAGAAGATGGGGGCGAAGAAAACGAGAGTCAGAACAAGGCTACGGTGACGTGCAAAACTACTACAATTTTATTTTGTTTATTTTTCTTTTTCTATTTCCATTGCCTAACGCGTCTAAGCTTCCTGGTGAGCTGCTGTTCCTCCCTCCCACCCTCCCTGCTAGCCTGGTATATATGCAGTACGGCCGTCAGCGAGAGACAGAAGGTATCCAAGCCGAGATGAAGCAGGTATGTGTCTCACCAGTGCTCTTTTTTTTTTTTTTTTTTTTTTTTTTGCTATTGACATCAGCGTATCTTTCACATCTGTAGCTCTTGCATTTTATTTTGTTTTTTTTTTGATAGTTTTTCCTTTATCGTGTTTTTTTTTTTTTTTTAGGCTATATATTTTTTTTTTTTCTCAGTACAAAGTAACGTTTTATTTTGTTCTCTCTTCACATAACAAGTTTGTTTTTATTTAGTAGTGATTCTTATACAACTTTTCCTCTTTCCTCCACTTCACAGTCATGGTTTTGTAACTCTTGTCCTAAGTTCGTTATTCTTTTATTTATTTCTTTTTTTTCCTGTCTTGTTGGTATGTTGGTATGCCTCTGTTATGTTGCCTTTTTTCTTTCATCCATTCCACAGAAAACATTACTATTTATTAAATTTCTCCTGACTTAGTTTATTATTTTCTTATCTCGCTTTTGCTACGAATCCTCTTTTCCTTCTCCCTAAGAACATAAAATCTCTGTTTATGAAGTTACATAATTCAACTTTAAACGCTTGACTATTGACTATCGTTAAGTGCAGAAAATACACTGTTAGTGAGTTTCTCATACCTGTGTCTCTCATGTTGCCCTTTGTCTCCTGCAGTTCATAGTAGCCATCGTGTTCATCGGGGTGCTGGCCCTGTGCGCGGCCCTTCCTGCACCAGAGCCCCTCCCAGTGGCCCTCCCTGAAGCCCTGCCAGAGCCTCAATTTCCCGGCTTCCGCGGAAATATATTTGGAGGAAGGTTTGGAGGTCGAGGAGTAGGAGGGAGGTTTGGAGGTCGAGGAGGAGGAAGGTTTGGAGGTCGAGGAAGAGGAAGATTTGGATTTCGAGGAGGAAGGTTTGGAGGTGGAAGAGGAATTTTTGGCTGACATGGTTTCGGTCACGGCGGTGGTGCTCCCCACGCCCACATTTCTCTTGGACAAGGCGGCCTCAACCTACTCGTCCACGACCACTAACACTCCCTGATTGCGACTCTATATAGTACTATGACTCTATATATACGTCTACCTACCACTGATTCTTGTCTATACGTCTGTTTCTAATGAATGAAAAAAATATCTTGAATATTAACTTATTTTTCACCCTGTGTGTGTGCATTGTCTGGTGTATAAATAGTTAGTTACTTAGTCTGTTAGTGAGCCAGTACGTTAGGTAGTTAGACACATACAAATAGAAAGATAGATAGATGGATAGACAGAAAGACAGATAGGTAAACAGACAGACAGGCAGCTAGATTGTCAATTTAGCAACAACAACAAAAGAAAAAAAAAAAGCATCAGAGAAGTTACTTAGCATTACGAGTTTCAAATATCTTCTTGAGGCGCGACAACCTGTTTTACACACACACACACACACACACACACACACACACACACACACACACACACACACACACACACACGGTAAAGTAGTCATACCGTATTACACCTTTACAAACCACAAACAGTTTTACAATGCTACAGTTGTAAAATAGTGGATTACAAGCACGGTCTGTAGCCACGCTAATACGTTCTACAATGTCCTTGGCTACCTGCTTAGGAAAGACTGAAATACAAGTTTAAGTACAGGTATAAGTACGTCTTGTTACCTTTGTACTTCTTGTATTTATGTTTTAAGTGAAAACTTCAGTGCATCTTTACTCCTTCACATGGATTAACTATCACTGAGACACACACAGACAAAGTTTTTTTAAAGGGAGGTTTTACGTTTATGGTGACAGATTAACAAGATTTCTACATTGATAACTGGAGAAACTCTCTTAAAACTGCTAATCATTTATGTGGCCTTTGGATACAGTCGAGGTGAGGGATCAAATAATTTCAGTTTCAGAACACGGTCCTCACCACAAATCTCTCCCCACACAGATACTCCTTCTCACCATCGCTTTTGTCCCCCTGGCGCTAACTGCTGCAGGAAGCGAACCGAGCCCTGTCGCCGTCCCTGCTCCTGCCGCCAAGTCTGATTCAGCCCCCAAACCCGACCCGAAGTTTGAGCCCAAGTCTGACTACCGGTGTAGACGCTACGAAATCCTGGGGAGCGATGAGAGTGACGAATACTACGGCAAAGGGTACCGCAGCAGTTACGGCGTGTATGGAGGGAAACTTCGCACTGAATACACCGTGAAGACGATCGGGACTAGCCTCGGCACTGGTCTGGGCAGTGGTCTTGGGTACTCGAGCAATGAATATATCAATTACTACGGCATCCCTTGCAGACAACGCTCTTTAGGCGTTGTCCTTTCCGGAGATTTCCCGACATGAGGCGCTGCCAAACCTTGTATTGGGCAATTATCCGATTAGAGTCTATGTGTCGCTGATAACCTCGCTTCACATACACCACCTCTCTCTCTCTCTCTCTCTCTCTCTCTCTCTCTCTCTCTCTCTCTCTCTCTCTCTCTCTCTCTATCTCTCTCCTTTGTGAATTTTGTTTAAATGTGATAAGTTTCCATTTATATATGATATTTCCCTTAAATTAATTTTTTTTTTCTTCACTTATGACTCTTTTGCACACCACCATCGAGGTAAAAGTCAAGGCACGCTGGTGGCTTTCGCAGATCGGGTAACAGCTCTTGAGGGGTCAAGTAATGAACCCCAATTAGCCTTTTCCTCCAAAACATATTTATTTATTGAGTATGTAAGCTCTTTTCCTGACTGTGGTGACGAGAGCAAACTGCAAAAGTAGCTTCCATCCTGGCGCGAGAGAAAGTGACCCTGGATTAAATTGGTCACTCTTGACCGTGTGACCGCACTCGGGCACGTAAGGAGACACCTGGAGGACACGATGCGAAGTATTGCGGTGCTTGCAAAAAACAATGCAATTATCATTAAAAAAACATATATTACACTAACTTGCCTTTTGTAGAGCATCACATTGTATATATACTACAACACCATTTAATGTTGTGGTAGGAAGTACCTGACATGAGGCGTTTCTTGGTATAAGTGTGGCATCGCCGCAGGCCGGGGAATCCCAGGAGAGGACAACGCATAAACGCTCCATTCAAAATGGACAGACCATAGTGTGCATGCGTGCCTGTGTATGGCGGGCCTGGTGTTGTACTAGATAAGGTTTATTACATCCTGATATACCTTAGTGGGAGTACTAGGAGAAGTAGTATTGGGAGTAGCAGTAGTAAGAGTAGTACTACTAGTAGTAGTAGTAGAAGCAATAGTAATAGTAGCAGTAGTAGTAGTAGTAGTAGTAGTAGAAGTAGTAGTAGTAGTAGTAGTAGTAGTAGTAGTAGTAGTTATATGCGTAGTTTAAGCATTCTATTTCGCATCTTAACTCTAGTTTCTCAGTCTATGTTTTGTTTTTTTAAACTTACCATTAAGATTCCTTCTTCCATGACTTATTTCATTGATTCTTGATTACTTATGCGGTGGAAATGGCGGAGATTTGTCTTACAGAGTTGGGATTACAAATTTTCTGCTTTACCGGCAGAGCTGAAACAATGGAAAGGAGTATTATTAGTATTTGTGTTCGAATGTGTTGTCCTGGCTTGCATTGTCACCTACAGTTTATCTGATTACCTCAAGATTACTACTAATGTAGGTTTAAGATTACATACTTCTCATTAGTAGTCATTTCTAAACAACGTTAAGTAATTGTTACACACACACACACACACACACACACACACACACACACACACACACACACACAGATATATATATATATATATATATATATATATATATATATATATATATATATATATATATATATATATATATATATATATATATATATATATATATATATATATATATATATATAAAACGAAGTAGTAACAAAAATAAAATTATGGTTCAGGAGGAAGTAGGAAGATCCGGTGTTGAAAAACGAAAGTGAAAGCAAGACTACGGTGCCATGGAAAAATATTGCGATATTTTTCTTTTTTTTTTCATTTTCTCTTTTTACGCGACCTAAACCTTCTAAGCATCCTGGTGAGCTGCTCTTCCTCCCTCCTACACTTCCTGTTTGCATGGTATATATACAGCGCGGCCATCAGGGAGAGACAAAGTATCCAAGACGAGATGAAGCAGGTATGTCTCACCAATGCTCCAGTCTTCGTCTTTTTTTCTTTTCTTTCTTTTTTTTTTTTAATACTAGGAATAGTCTATCCCTCACATCCGTAGCTTATGCTAGGATTTTTTTTTTTTTTCATTAGTTTAATATGGTTGCTACGTTTTTGCGTTAGTTTTTCTTATCCTTTTTTTTTTCTTTTCTCAATTCAAGGTAGCATTTTATTTTTTTCTCTCCTCACATACAAAGTTTGTTTTTATTTAGTCGTATCTCTTATACAACTTTTCTTCTTTGGTCCAGTTTACAGTAGTGGTTTTCTTGCTCTTGTGCTAAGTTCATTATACGTTTATCTTTTTTTCTCTCTCTTGTTGATATCTCTCTCTCTTATATTGCCTTTTTCTTTCTTGCATTCCACAGAAACCATTATGATTTTCACCCCCCTCCTCACGTAGTTTTGTTATTTTCTTGTCTCTCTTTCCCTAAGAATCCTCTTTTCCTTCTCCCCATTGTCCATAAAACCTCTATTTATGAAGTTACACATGTCAACTTTAAATGTTTGATTGCTGACTATCGTTAAGTGCAGAAAATTCACCGTTAGTGAATTTGTCATACCTGTTTCTCTCATGTTACCCCTTTGTCTCCTGCAGTTTATACTAGCCATCGTGTTCATCGGCGTGCTGGCCCTGTGCGTGGCCCTTCCTGCACCAGAGCCCCTCCCCGTGGCCCTCCCCGCAGCCCTGCCACAATCCTCTTTAGTCAGGATCGGCCAATTTGGAGGAAGATTTACACCAGGATTTGGAGGAGGATTCAGATTTTCAAGAGGCTTTGTAGGTTAAAGAGGATTTTTTGGCTAACATGGTTTCGGCCACGACAGTGGTGATCCCTACGCCTACATTTCTCTAGGAAAATGTGGCCTCAACTTGCTCGTCCACGACCACTAACACTCCATGATTGCGACTATGTATCGTACTATGACTCTATATATACGTCTACCTACCACTGATTCTTGTGTATACGTCTGTTTCTAATGAATGAGAAAATGTCTTGATTATTAACTTATTTTTCATCCTGTGTGTGTGCATTGTCTCGTGTATAAATGGTTAGTTAGTTAGTTTGTTAGTGAGCCAGTACGTTAGGTAGTTAGACAGATACAGACACAGAGATAGATAGATGGATAGACAGAAAGACAGATAGGTAAACAGACAGACAGGCAGCTAGACTGTCAATTTAGCAACAACAACAAAAGAAAAAAAAAAGCATCAGAGAAGTTACTTAGTATCACGAGTTTCAAATATCTTCTTGAGGCATAACAACCTGTTTCACTCTCTCTCACACACACACACACACACACACACACACACACACACACACACACACACATACACGGTAAAGTAGTCATACCCTATTACACCTTTACAAACCACAAACACTTTTACAATGCTACAGTTGTAAAATAGTGGATTACAAGCACGGTCTGTGGCCACGCTAATACGTTCTACAATGTCCTTGGCTACCTGCTTAGGAAAGACTGAAATACAAGTTTAAGTACAGGTATAAGTACGTCTTGTTACCTTTGTACTTCTTGTGTTTATGTTTTAAGTGAAAACTTCAGTGCATCTTTACTCCTTCACATGGATTAACTATCACTGAGACACACACAGACAAAGTTTTTTTAAAGGGAGGTTTTACGTTTATGGTGACAGATTAACAAGATTTCTACATTGATAACTGGAGAAACTCTCTTAAAACTGCTAATCATTTATGTGGCCTTTGGATACAGTCGAGGTGAGGGATCAAATAATTTCAGTTTCAGAACACGGTCCTCACCACAAATCTCTCCCCACACAGATACTCCTTCTCACCATCGCTTTTGTCCCCCTGGCGCTAACTGCTGCAGGAAGCGAACCGAGCCCTGTCGCCGTCCCTGCTCCTGCCGCCAAGTCTGATTCAGCCCCCAAACCCGACCCGAAGTTTGAGCCCAAGTCTGACTACCGGTGTAGACGCTACGAAATCCTGGGGAGCGATGAGAGTGACGAATACTACGGCAAAGGGTACCGCAGCAGTTACGGCGTGTATGGAGGGAAACTTCGCACTGAATACACCGTGAAGACGATCGGGACTAGCCTCGGCACTGGTCTGGGCAGTGGTCTTGGGTACTCGAGCAATGAATATATCAATTACTACGGCATCCCTTGCAGACAACGCTCTTTAGGCGTTGTCCTTTCCGGAGATTTCCCGACCTGAGGCGCTGCCAAACCTTGTATTGGGCAATTATCCGATTAGAGTCTATGTGTCGCTGATAACCTCGCTTCACATACACCACCTCCCTCTCTCTCTCTCTCTCTCTCTCTCTCTCTCTCTCTCTCTCTCTCTCTCTCTCTCTCTCTCTCTCTCTCTCTCTGCATATACAATCAAAATTTCATGGAAGTTTATTTCTATCAGAGATATATACTTGCCTGTGAACCATTACAATTTGAGACAAATCTGCCTGTCAGTCAATCAAGCTGCTTCCAACCCCCCACCCATCTCTCTCTCTCTCTCTCTCTCTCTCTCTCTCTCTCTCTCTCTCTCTCTCTCTCTCTCTCTCTCTCTCTCTCTTCTTTGTGAATTTTGTTTAAATGTGATAAGTTTCCTTTTAGATATGATATTTTCCTTAATCTAAAATATTATATATATTTTTTTTCTTCACTTGTGACTCTTTTCCACACCACCATCGAGGTAAAAGTCAAGGCACGCTGGTGGCTTTCGCAGATCGGGTAACAGCTCTTGAGGGGTCAAGTAATGAACCCCAATTAGCCTTTTCTTCCAAAACATATTTATTTATTGAGTATGTAAGCTCTTTTCCTGACTGTGGTGACGAGAGCAAACTGGAAAAGTAGCTTCCATCCTGGCTGGTGGCGCGAGAGAGTGACCATGGATTAACTTGGTCACTCTTGACCGTGTGACCGTACTCGGTCACGTAAGGAGACACCTGGAGGAAACGATGCGAAGTATTGCGGTGCTTGCAAAAAACAATGCAAGTATCATTAAAAAAACATATATTACACTAACTTGCCTTTTGTAGAGCATCACATTGTATATATACTACAACACCATTTAATGTTGTGGTAGGAAGTACCTGACATGAGGCGTTTCTTGGTATAAGTGTGGCATCGCCGCAGGCCGGGGAATCCCAGGAGAGGACAACGCATAAACGCTCCATTCAAAATGGACAGACCATAGTGTGCATGCGTGCCTGTGTATGGCGGGCCTGGTGTTGTACTAGATAAGGTTTATTACATCCTGATATACCTTAGTGGGAGTACTAGGAGAAGTAGTAGTGGGAGTAGCAGTAGTAAGAGTAGTACTACTACTACTACAAGTAGTAGTAGTAGTAGTAGTAGTAGTAATAGTAGTTATATGCGTAGTTTAGCATTCTATTTCGCATCTTAACTCTAGTTTCTCAGTCTATGTTTTGTTTTTATTAAAATCACCATTAAGATTCCTTCTTCCATGACTTATTTCATTGATTCTTGATTACTTATGCGGTGGAAATGGCGGAGATTTGTCTTGCAGAGTTGGGATTATATATTTTCTGCTTTACCGGCAGAGTTGAAACAATGGAAAGGAGTATTATTAGTATTTGTGTTCGAATGTGTTGTCGTGGCTTGCATTGTCACCTATAGTTTATCTGATTACCTCAAGATTACTACTTATGTAGGTTTAAGATTACATACTTCGCATTAGTAGTCATTTCTAAACAACGTTAAGTAAATGTTACACACACACACACACACACACACACACACACAGATATATATATATATATATATATATATATATATATATATATATATATATATATATATATATATATATATATATATATATATATATATATATATATATATATATATAGAGTGAAAGCAAGACTACGGTGCCATGGAAAAATACTGTGATTTTTTTTTTTTCCCTTTTTTTCAATTTTTCTTTTTACGCGGCCCAAACCTTCTAAGCATCCTGTTGAGCTGCTCTTCCTCCCTCCTACCCTTCCTGTTTGCATGGTATATATGCAGCGCGGCGATCAGCGAGAGACAAAGTATCCAAGACGAGATGAAGCAGGTATGTCTCACCACTGCTCCAGTCTTTGGTCTTTTTTTTTTTCTTTTCTTTCTTTCTTTTTTAATACTAACAATAGTCTATCCCTCACATCCGTAGCTTATGTTAGGATTTTTTTTTTCATCAGTTTAATATGGTTGCTACGTTATCGCGTTAGTTTTTCTTATCCTATTTTTTTTTCTTTTCTCAATTCAAAGTAGCATTTTATTTTTTTCTCTCCTCACATACAAAGTTTGTTTTTATTTAGTCGTATCTCTTATACAACTTTTCTTCTTTGGTCCAGTTTACAGTAGTGGTTTTCTTGCTCTTGTGCTAAGTTCATTATACGTTTATCTTTTTTTCTCTCTCTTGTTGATATCTCTCTCTTATATTGCCTTTTTCTTTCCTGCATTCCACAGAAACCATTATGATTTTCACCCCCCTCCTGACGTAGTTTAGTTATTTTCTTGTCTCGCTTTCCCTTCGAATCCCCTTTTCCTTCTCCCCATTGTCCATAAAACCTCTATTTATGAAGTTACACATGTCAACTTTAAATGTTTGATTACTGAATATCGTTAAGTGCAGAAAATTCACCGTTAGTGAATTTGTCATACCTGTTTCTCTCATGTTACCCCTTTGTCTCCTGCAGTTTATACTAGCCATCGTGTTCATCGGGGTGCTGGCCCTGTGCGCGGCCCTTCCTGCACCAGAGCCGCTCCCCGTGTTCTTCCACGCAGCCCTGCCACAAACCTTTTTACCCAGCTTCGGCAGATTTCGAGGAGGATTGGGATTTGCAGGAACGTTTAGAGGTTAAAGAGGATTTTTTTGGCTAACATGGTTTCGGCCACGACGGTGGTGATCCCCACGCCTACATTTCTCTAGGAAAATGTGGCCTCAACTTGCTCGTCCACGACCACTAACACTCCCTGATTGCGACTCTGTATCGTACTATGACTCTATATATACGTCTACCTACCACTGATTCTTGTCTATACGTCTGTTTCTAGTGAATGAGAAAATGTCTTCAGTATGAACTTATTTTTCATCCTGTGTGTGTGTGTGTGTGCATTGTCTCGTGTATAAATGGTTAGTTAGTTAGTCTATTAGTGAGCCAGTACGTTAGGTAGTTAGACAAATACAGACACACAGATAGATAGATGGATAGACAGAAAGACAGATAGGTAAACAGACAGACAGGCAGCTAGATTGTCAATTTAGCAACAACAACAAAAAAAAAAAAAGCATCAGAAAAGTTACTTAGCATCACGAGTTTCAAATATTTTCTTGAGGCGTGACAACCTGTTTTACTCACACACTCACACACACACACACACACACATACGGTAAAGTAGTCATACCCTAATACACCTTTACAAACCACAAACACTTTTACAATGCTACAGTTGTAAAATAGTGGATTACAAGTACAGTCCGTGGCCACGCTAATACGTTTTACAACGTCTTTGGTTACGTGCTTAGGAAAGACTGAAATACAAGTTAAAGTACAGGTAAAAGTATGTCTTGTCAGCGAAAAGAAGACACCAAAGTTTGCAGCAGAAGACACCTGAAAAATCCAAAGTCTTGGAACGACAGGATCACCAGCAAAGCAATCGAGTTGTGTCAGTGATGGCTTAAAAAGTCCAGACTTGAAAAAGGAATGGCGTCGATGAAAGCTCGAAGTCGTACAGGCAGAGGTTGGTGGGGCAGGCTTGGCTTGAAGAAAAGACCATAGAACGTGTAGTAGCGCAGCAGTTTGAGTCAGTGATGGCTTAGCAGAAATGCGTCAGTGACAACTTAATAGGTTAACCGGAGGCAATGAAGGCAGCTGGAGTAGCTGGCGACGAGCAGGCAGGGAACGTGCAGCAGAAGGACTTGTTCCGTCGATTCATCCCATCACTGCCACCATTTTTATGTACTAGATAATATATAGGTCAGGTTACGGCCGGGCTGACATCCGTAGACAAAGGGATGTGGGTTGACCCCACTCCCACGTGGTGATATGTAAGCGACCAGAGGCTGGGTCTAGTCAGGGACAAAGGCGAGTTGGCCGGGGTCGTCAAGTCCCAAGGGAAAAAGGCGCGCCAATGAATGCGGGAAGCAAGGGTGTGGGCGTATGTCCCCACACCAGCACAGTTTCTACAGCAGCTGCATGTTTAACAGTGCCAAGAGGAACATCGTGTCCTATTACTACGGGGGTGGGAACCCTTATGGGAACGTCCACAGGGGCTTCAGCAACAGGGACTATGGGAATAGAGGGTTTGGTGGCAAGCGTCCCTTTGACTATGGTCGTTACCATTAAAGGTCTCCGAAACAAATCCTTTAAAATCCACTGACCTTTACTCAACGTCCCTTACTCCTTACACACCCCAAAACAAGCTCTTTATATCCCAAATTAATCTTTAATTCGTGTGTCTTACTCTTTGAACCCATTAAAATATGTCCTTTACAACGCAAACAACGATCGTTATCATGAAAAGCCCGCCAAGCAAGGCCTTTAAAGCCTTTAATTAATTAATTTAATTAATTTAGTTTAATTAACATCTTACTCTTTAAAGGTCTCCATACAAGCCTTTTAAAATCCAGAGACCTTTAATCAATATCTTACTCTTTAAAGGTTCCCAAACAAGGTTTTTAAAATTCAGAGACCTTCAGTCAATATCTTACTCTTTAAAGGTCATCAAACAAGCCTTTTAAAACCCAGAGACCATTTAGTAGTTTGTCTTGTTCCTAAAACTACCTTCAAAATTAGTCCACCTTGAAATTATGATCTAAAAAATCGCTAAAAATCATACATATTCATTAACTTTAATTGAGCTCCTAATTTTGAAGATGGCAAAGGCGCACTAGAGTAATCACCACCACCACCACCCACCAGCATTGATGGAGCATCGGTTTTTCGTATGCTGTGATCTCTCTTGAGAATAAAGTCATGAAAAAGATAAAATTATAGAGTCGGTTCTAACAATTCTGTACCACCTCAAACTAATTCAAAAGAGGCAATACATATTTATAGCTACCTCGCTTCTCACTGTCCTACCGCTCTTCTCTCGCCCATTAGTTCAATCATTCAGTACTATCTCAGACTAGTACTAATGACAAAACGATGAATAATTCTGCACTACGTCATTAACAAACTATTTAAAAAAGACAACATTCATACTTGTCTTGTTTCTTATTTTTTTCTCGCTCATTAGTAGAACAATTTTTGCACTACGTCACAATCAAACTAATAAAAAACAATATCCATAATTTTGCTTCTTATTTTTCCCTCACCCATTAGTTGAATAATTCTGCATTACGTCATAAACAAGCTAATTACGGTCCTTCTACTTTTTTCTCGCCCAAAGATGCTGTAACATTCTCCATTACTTCAAACTAATTAAGAAGAGGTCATATTTACTGTCATGTTGCTTCCTAGAGTCCCACTCCTCTCCTCTCTCGGGCAAAGACACGACGCAGGCTCAGCACGAGGCGAAGAGAGGAATTTTTGTGGAAAGTTTGCCTGCAGTGATTGGTCTGGCGGCGCAATGAGTTCAGCATTGACGCTGAGAGAGATTGTCGCTTGTACTGCACTGAATGACGCACTTGCACACACACACACACACACACACACACACACACACACACACACACACACACACACACACACACACACACACACACACACACACACACACACACACACACACACACACACACACGTTTTGGCGACATTGAAATAAAAGATCTGATTACCTTCAAAGAAAATGGACCATGCTGAGAGAGAGAGAGAGAGAGAGAGAGAGAGAGAGAGAGAGAGAGAGAGAGAGAGAGAGAGAGAGAGAGAAAGAGAGAGAATTCACATCGTCTCTTCTTTGACATTTCCCTTACATAGACTGAAAATTAACTGATTAAATAATAATAATAATAATAATAATAATAATAATAATAATAATAATAATAATAATAATAATAATAATAATAATAATAGTAATAATAATAATAATAATAATAATAATAATAATAATAATAATAATAATAATAATAATCAATACTTAATCTGACGCGTAAATAACAACAACAACAACTACTACTACTACTACTACTACTACTACTGCTACCACCACCACTACTATTACTACTGTTCTTGTTGTTGCAATGACCGGGTTTGGGCAGTCTTATAATTGTAAAGTTAAGAAAAAAAAAGTAAAAATAGAAAATAGAGATAAAAATAGTATACAAAAAAAAAAGAAAAAAAGAAAACTAAAATAACAGATCATCCGACATTCCCCCAAAATACCGGATTCGCTTCATCTCCTTTTATAATAAAAAAAAATAATAAATAAATAAATAAGAAAAAATTAAAATTAAAAGTTAACATCGAGGAATCACTACGATAAAAATAAAAGCAAAAGAAAAAATAAATAGCAAAATGAATGTACTAACCTAACCTAGCTCAACGAGAGAGAGAGAGAGAGAGAGAGAGAGAGAGAGAGAGAGAGAGAGAGAGAGAGAGAGAGAGAGAGAGCAAACCAGGCAGAATATTTAGTTCAAGTCTTTTAAGCAATATTACAAAACCACATCTAGCATCTCTTTCCGATCAGTATATAAAGCAACAGACACATCAAATCATAAGTTAAGCAATAAGGAATGAATGATGCAGGAGAGGAAATGAAGTGCCGGAAGGGTGGAGAGCGGTGTGGTGGTGGTGGCAATAGTGGTGATAGTTGTGTGGAGAGGCAAGACAACCCAATACCACACACTTGCATTATTAATCACATCACGTGCTATAGTGACCTTGAAAAACCCGACCACACTTGCACCACTGACGTAATGATCTTAAAAATGTTCCCAAGAAGCATTAGAGAGAGTGAGATGGAGGGATGGAACTGCGATAGAGCTGAAAAGGACTGGAGTCACAGCGGAAGATGCAAGGGACAGAAACAAATGAAAGGAGACTCCTATGTGGCGCCAACTCCTCATTCGAGGGGCACAGCGAAGGAAGAGGCAACTTATCTGATTAATGTTGTATTCTCTCGTAAAATAACTGATCAAAAAAGGCAGTATTTGTAATCTATTTGCTTCCTTCTATCCTACCACTCCTCTCCCGGGCAAAAACACGGTAATGTTAGTAGCTAAGGAGCATCAGTTGAATAATTATGTAAATTCTATAATATCATACAGTAAGTGACGAAAAGACAGTATTTATTATTATTTCCTTACTATTGTCTCACCACTCCACTCTCGATCAAAAACACGGTAATGGTAGTAAAGACACATTAATTGAGTGATTATGAAATTCTATACGATCTCATACAGTTACTGATCAAAAAGACAGTATTTATCATTACTCCTTTACTAATGTCTCACCACTCCCCTCTCGATCAAAAAACACGGTAATATTAGTAGTTTCGAAACATTATGCTAGTTGAATAATTATGCTCTATCCTCAAACTTACCGATTTAAAAGAAAATATGTCCTTCACATTTTGACCTTGTAAAACGCGTCACCCTTCTTCCATTTACCCTAAAATAGTGTTACGCTCTCCAGGGAGCGAGTCACACTTCCTATTCTATTCTTGACAACTCCCAATCTTAATAATTTAACTAGCATGACTTCTCCTTCAGCCTAATATCCTTAGAAAGTTGTGGGGCAAGTTTTCAGTGCTACTCTTAGACACATATTACAAAAACAAGTAATATGCTATGTACACTGACCTTGAAAAATTGAGGTCGCTTCTACTAATTTAGCCTTGAAGAACGCCACTACCAGTATAACGCCTGATAGAATGATGTGAAGCAAGTTTCGACCGCTACTTCAAGACACACCTTACAAAACTATTTTAAATGCTACGTAGCCTACAATGATCTTGAAAAACCGAGTTACTTCCACTAACCCAGCCTTGAATGACGCCACTACCAGTATGACGTGTCCTTAAGCTTGATAGAATGTTGTGTTAAAAGCGTAACTTCGAGACACACCTTACAAATACACATGCTACAGTGAACTTGGAAGTCTGAGTCACTGCTAGTAAACTCTGGAGGTCACTACTTTATCCTTGAGAGAAACGTTCCTACTGTCACCACACTACCTTTATGAACAACCAAACCTGATCCTAGAAATAAATAAATACAATAAAAAAAAACAAATTTCCTTACTATATAAAAACGGTAAATTTTCGGGAAGCAGCATCCTCTTAATTTGAAACCAGTTAATATATTCTGACAGATTTCGGTGTTTATGTATATACTAAGAGAGCGAGAGAGAGAGAGAGAGAGAGAGAGAGAGAGAGAGAGAGAGAGAGAGAGAGAGAGAGAGAGAGAGAGAGAGAGAGAGAATACTATACTCACACAAACAAAACAAAACGTATTTTCTACTATACTAACTGACTAATGCTAATGAGCCTCATTCTATAACCCTTTAATAAAATAACATAAAAGGACAAATAAACGAACAATCAATAAATCAACCAATAAGTAAATAAACAAATAATAAATGAATCAATCAATATATAAATAAATAAATAAGTAAACAAATAAACAATCACTCAATAAACAAACAAACAAATAAATAAATAAATGATCAATTAATAAACAAACAAAACAAAGAAATGGATCAAAAATACACCCCAAAAAAATCATTACAGACAAACATTACAAACAAAATAACACTCACCCACTATCAGACATGCAGACAGACAGACAGTCAGACTTCTTTCTTGCCTGTGCACGTTAATAAGATAAATTTCCTAGCTACGTGACCTTGTAAACAAACACTCACCACTGCTTTCCTCCTCCTCCAGCTCCTCCTTTCACGTGATGTTCTTCATTTTCCTTCATTTCCCTCTTTACCCTTCATTCTGAGCCACTCATGCCTTCCCCGGGCCTTCAGGTATCTTAGGACCTCTCGCAGCGTCGGTTAATAAAAAAAAAAAAAAAAAGCAAAAGCGTATAAAAACAAAAGCTTCCTCCGTCACTCGGGCCGACCACGTGTGAACCTTTCGTGTTGTTGTTGTTGTTGTCCGGATGTGTTCGAGTGGCTTAGGATTTCATTTAGCGTATTTCACTCTTAGTTTCTTTGTCTGTGTTTGTTTGTGTGACTTTATATTATGTACGAGTATTAGTGAGCCCTCTTTTATGTGTGTGTTTTTATTTGTTATTTCTATTTGCTGCTTGTATTGCTCAAGATTCTTATTGTTTCATGTTTACTCGTTTTTCTGTTTGTTCGTTTGTTTTGCTTGTTTGTTTTTATGTCCTCAGATTAGTCATGGTTGATCCCTGTCTTACTATTATTATTATTATTATTATTATTACTATTATTATTATTACTATTATCATCATCATTAGCTGTTTTATGAATGTTTTCTCCCTTTGTTCTTTTCCGTTGTTGTTGTTGTTGTTGTTGTTGTTGTTGTTGTTGTTGTTGTCTGATGTATTGGCGTGGTTTAATTTCACACACTTACTCTAGTTTCTCTGTGTTCGTTTATGTGTGGCCTCAGGTTATTTATGTTTGACCTCTATCTTAGGTTTCTATGTGTATGGGTTTTATCATTATTATTGGTAGTAGTAGTAGTAGTAGTAGTAGTAGTAGTAGTAGTAGGAGGAGGAGGAGGAGGAGGAGGAGGAGGAGTAGGAGTAGTAGTACCGGAAATAGTAGTTGTATAGTTGTAGGAGTAGTAGTAGTAGTAGGAGTAACAGTATTACTATAAACAGTAGTAGTAGTTATTTGCGTGGTTTAGCATTTTATTTCACATCTTTAGTTTCTCAGTCCATGTTTTTTTTTTTTTTTTCAACTCACCACTGAGATTCCTCCTTCCATGACCTGATTTGACTGATCCTTGATTACTTATGCGGTGGAAATGGCCAATATATATATATATATATATATATATATATATATATATATATATATATATATATATATATATATATATATATATATATATATATAACGAAGTAGTAAATAAAATAAAAAATTAAAAAGTTATCGGTCAGGAGGAGGAAGGAAGATGGGGTGAAGAAAACGAGAGTCAAAGCAAGGTTGCGGTGGCGGGGAAACTTACTACGCAACTTTGTTTTTCTTTTTGCGTTGCCCAACCCCTTTAAGCATCTTGGTGAGCTGCTGTCCCTCCCTCCCGCCCTTCCCGCTAGCCTGGTATATATGCGCCACGGCCGTCAGCGAGAGACAGAAAGTATCCAAGCTAAGATGAAGCCGGTATGTATCTCACCACTGCTCCTGTCTTGTTGTTGTTGTTGTTGTTGTTACTACTGGCATTAGTCTATCCTCCACATCTGTAGCTCTTTTTTTCATTAGTTTAAAATAGTTGCTACATTATCATGATTGTTTTTCTTTATGCTTCTCTCTCTCTCTCTCTCTCTCTCTCTCTCTCTCTCTCTCTCTCTCTCTCTCTCTCTCTCTCTCTCTCTCTCTCTCTCTCTCTCTCTCTCTCTCTCTCTCTCTCTCTCTCTCTCTCTCTCTCTCTCTCTCTCTCTCTCTCTCTCTCTTAGTTCAAAGTAGCATTTTTTTCTTTCTCCTCACATACCAAGTTTGTTTTAATTTAGTCGTATCTCTTATATAACTTTCTTCTTTGCTCCAGTTCACAGTTGTGATTTTCTTGCTCTTGTCATAAGTTCGTTGCTCTCTCTCTCTCTCTCTCTCTCTCTCTCTCTCTCTCTCTCTCTCTCTCTCTCTCTCTCTCTCTCTCTCTCTCTCTCTCTCTTGTTGGTATTTCTCTCTTAAATTACCTTTTTTTTTCCTCCATTCCACAAAAACCATTATGATTTTTCCCTCCCTCCTGACGTAGTTTACTTATTTTCTTATCTCCCTTTTGCTACGAACCCTCTTTTCGTTCTCCCTATTGTCCATAAAAGCTCTATTTATGAAGTTACATAAGTCAACTTTAAATGTTTGATTACTGAATATCGTTAAGTGCAGAAAATACACCGTTAGTGAATTTCTCATATCTGTGTCTTTCATGTTACCCTTTGTCTCCTGCAGTTCACTGTAGCCATCGTGTTCATCGGGGTGCTGGCCCTGTGCGCGGCCCTTCCTGCACCTGAGCCCCTCCCAGTGGCACTCCCGGAAGCCCTGCCAGAGCCCCAACATTTTGACCACGGCGGACATAGATTTGGAGGAAGGTTTGGAGGTCGAGGAGGAGGAAGGTTTGGAGGCCGAGGAGGAAGGTTTGGAGGTCGAGGAGGAAGGTTCGGCGGACATGGCTTCGGACGTGACCACGGCTTCGGCGGACATGGTTTCGGTCACGGCGGTGGTGCTCCCCACGCCCACATTTCTCTTGGACAAGGCGGCCTCAACTTGCTCGTCCACGGCCACTAACACTCCCTGATTGCGACTCTATATAGTACTATGACTATATGAACGTCTACCTACCACAGATTCTTGTGTACACCTCTGTTTCTAATGAATGAGAAAATGTCTTGAATATGATCTTATTTTTCATCCTGTGTCTGTGCATTGTCTCATGTATAAATAGTTAGTTAGGTTAGTCTGTTAGTGAGCCAGTTAGTTGGGTAGTTACATAGATAGACAGATAGATAGGTAGATAGATGGATAGACAGAAAGACAGGTAGACAAAGACAGACAGACAGCTAGATTGTCAATTTGGCAACAACAAAAGAAAAAAAAAAGCATCAGAGAAGTTACTTAGCATCACGAGTTACAAATATTTTCTTGGGGCGCGACAATCTGTTTTACACACACACACACACACACACACACACACACACACAGGTTAACCATGAGTAATATCTTAATACTAATAACATCCTTTCGGTGATATCGTAGCAGTATCCTTCGAGTATCACTGTAAGAATGCACCAGATGCCGTGAACATCTAGATCTCATATAGACTACGCTGCGTAGTTTTGGTCTCCATATTACAGGAGGGATATAGGTCTGTTAAAATCAGTACAAAGGAGAATAACTAAATGGATACAGGGGATGAGGAGTATTCCTCACGAGATGAGAATGAAGCAGTTAAATTCACATTCTTTAGAGAGACGTAGGTTAAGAGGGGACCTGATAGAAGTCTTTAAGTGGTATAAAGGTTATAACAGAGTGGACGTCTTAGGATCATCAACCAGGACAGAACAAGAAATAACGGGTTCAAGCTTGAAAAATTTAAGTTTAAAAAAGAGATAGGAAGAAATTGGTTCTCAAATAGAATGATAGATGAATGGAACGGACTCAGTTATCAAGTTGTTAGTGCTAAGTCATTAGGGAGCTTTAAGAGAAGATTAGACAGATTTATGGATGGGAATGATGGGTAGAAATAGGTAGGTATATTTCTTACAGGGACTGGCACGAGTAGGCCTGATGGCTTCTTACAGCTTCCCTTATTTCTTATATTCTTATGTTGTTATGAACCTGATTCACTCTGTATGTGATAGAACTGGAACCCATTTTATATATATATATATATATATATATATATATATATATATATATATATATATATATATATATATATATATATATATATAATGAGTTCCAATTCTATTACAAGCAGAGTGAATAAGGTCATATAGATAGATAGATAGATAAAGATGTGTGTGTATGTGTGTGTGTGTGTGTGTGTGTGTGTGTGTGTGTGTGTGTGTGTGTTATACTTTATTCTCCATTCATCTCTTCTTAAGTTACTCATTCTATCATTAGTCGTTCCTTATTTTATTCTTTATATATAAGAATAATAAATCATGTATGCATTATTATATATTTGGTCTGGCATTTCTGCTGCAGTTTCTCTTACCTTCAACAAATGGGGGCGCAATTACGGAACATAAAGTCATAAGAAGGATGTAACGATTAGACTAAAACCACAAGTAATGGGTTCCACTTCTGTTCCAAGGAGAGTGAGTCAGGTTCACGGCATCTGGTGCATTCTTACAGTGATACTCGAAGGATACTGCTACGATATCACTGAAAGGATGTTACTAGTATTAAAATATTACTCATGATTAACCTGTGTGTGTGTGTGTGTGTGTGTGTGTGAGTAAAACAGGTTATCGGGCCCCAAGAAAATATTTGAAACTCGTGATGCTAAGTAACTTCTCTGATGTTTTTTTTCTTTTGTTGTTGTTGTTGCTCAATTAACAATCTAGCTATCTGTCAGTTTGTTTATCTATCTGTCTTCCTGTCTATACATCTATCTATCCATCTATCCATCTATCTAATTACCTAACTGGCTCACTAACAAACTAACTAACTAAACATTTATACATGAGCCAATGCACGGACACAGGATGAAAAATACGTTCACATTCAAGATAATTTCTCGTTTATTATAAAAAAAAAAAAAAATGTATAGACAAGAAACTGTGGTCGGTAGAGGTATATATACGAGTAAAGTCACAATACGGGGCGTCAGGGAGTGTTAATGGATGAGGAAGCTGAGGCCGCCTTGTCCAAGAGAGATGTGGGCGTGGGGAGCACCACCGCCGTGTCCGAAACCATGTCCGCCGAAGCCATGTCCTCCGAAGCCGTGGCCACCGCCGAAGTGGTCATCATGATCGTCGAACTTGTTTCTTCCTCCGAACCTTCCTCCTCCCCGACCTCCAAACCTTCCTCTTCCCCGACCTCTAAACCTTCCTCTGCCACCGAACCTGCCTCCTCCTCTTCCTCCAAATCTACGTCCGCCGAAGCCGAAATCTTCATGGGGCTCTGGCAGGGCTGCGGGGAGGGCCACGGGGAGGGGCTCTGGCGCAGGGAGGGCCGCGCCCAAGGCCAGCACTCCGATGAACACGATGATTACTGTGAACTGCAGGAAACGAAGGGTAACAGAGACACAGGTATGAGAAGCTTACTAACGCTGCATTTTCTACACTTAACAATAGCCAATAGTCAAATATTAACTTGGTAAATGGCTTCTATGGGCAATAGGGAGAAAGAAAGGATTTGTAGCAAAAGGGAAATAAGAAAATAACTAAACTACGTCAGGAGGGAGGGAAAAAATCATAATGGTTTCTGTGGAATAGAGAAAAGAAAAGGCAATATGAGAAAGAGATACCAACAAGAGATAAAAAGACAAAAGAACAAGGAATTTGTGACAAGAGCAAGAAAATTAGGCTACTACTGCGAACTGGACCCAAGAAAACAAAAATGCCTGAAAAGATATTACAAAGTAAAAACGAACTTGATGTGTGAGGAGAGAGAAGAAAAAAATGTTACTTTGAACTGAAAATAAAATAGCATAAGAAAAACAAACACGATAAAGTAGCACTAAGTAACGAAAAAAAAAAAAAAAAAAAGCCTAACGCAGGAACTACAGATGTGAAATAGAAGTAACAAAAACCCAAGACAGAAGTCGTGGGGCACATACCTGCTTCATCTCGGCTTGGATACCTTCTGACCCTCGCTGATGGCCGTACCGCATATATAGCAGGCTAGCAGGGAGGGTAGGAGGGAGGGACAGCAGCTAACCAGGATGCTTAGATGGGTTGGGCAGCACGAAAAGAAAAAAAAAAGTTGCATAGTAGGTTTTCCCGCCATCGTAGTCTTGCTTAGACTCTCGTTTTCTTCGCCCCATCTTTCTTCCTTCTGACCGGTAACTTTTTTTTTCTTCTTTTTTTTACTACTTGTGTTACTCTCCCTCTTCCGCATTGGTTTGTGCCTATTATTGGTGGTGGTTCTAGTAATGGTGTGCTTGGTGTTGCCTTCAGTGCTTCCGCAAGTTTGTTAGTCATTTTACCTTGTATGTTGGTGTCGTGTGTGTGTGTGTGTGTGTGTGTGTGTGTGTGTGTGTGTGTTGCTCATCACGACACGCAATCATGTTGTTCCCTGACTTTTTTTTTTTTTCATTCTTGTCTATATCTTTTCGTTTCCCTTCCTTTTCACTTTTGTTTCATTCCTCTTTCTATTTCTTTCTTTTCACCTTCATAGGAGTATTTCATCATTTTTCTCGTCTTCTTTTACACTTTTTTTTTCTCTGTTACTACCTCCTTCGAACGTTCTCCTTCCCTTTCACTTGCAATTCATTCCTCTCCTTCTTTTCTCTTCACCCTTATCTGCTTCTTTTAATTTTCTCGTTTTATTATTATCTCCTTCACCTTGTTTCTTTTTCAGTTTCACTTTTACTTTATCTGCTTCAAGGTTATCGAGTTTCCCTTCTTCCTCGCCTTTTGTTTATATTTTTCTTCATTTTTTCTTCTTTCTTCCTTCTTTCCTTCATTTTCACTCGCATTTCATTGTGTCGTATGAGCTTCAGTTCTTAATTTTTCCTTTGCACTGTTTCCTTCTTTATTCTTTTCTCTTTTTATACTTTTATATCATTATGTGATGCTAAGTTTTTTTTTTCCCTCGTCTTTCATTTACATTTCTTCCTTTTTAATAATCTTTTCTTTCTACTTTTATATCATTACGTGACAGTGTAAGCTCCATTTTTTTTTTTGTTCCTTTTATTTCTCATATACACTTCTTTCCTCTTCCTCTACTCCTCTTCCTTCTCCTGCTCCTTCCTCTTTCATTTTGTTACCCTGTTCCTTCTTTACGATCATACTGGCGCTCATAGTAGTAGTAGTAGTAGTAGTAGTAGTAGTAGTAGAAACAATAAAGAAGATGACCTTGGCAGTGCGTAGCTACATTTTAAAGATGGGTTGGCGTGGGGTGAACGAACTCATGACACTGCATTAGTGGGTACGTGGTTAGTTGGTTGCAGTCTGTATATATTCAATCTATATTCTATAGGAATCTATATTCTACATGGTTCGATTCTCCTGGCATAAAATCTTGTATCCGTCTATGCTTTTTTTTCTATTTATTTGTTTATCTACTTGTCTTTTTTATCTATTTATCTATGTCTATCTACAATCTATCTATCTGTTTATTAATCCATATTTTTTTTCTGTCATCCACCTTTTTTTTTTTTGTCTACCTATCTTTCTGTCTATCTATCTATCTTTTCATTACATTTTCTGGACAATTCCATTCGTCATTCATCCAGCTTTCATTCACAACAACAACCATCATACATCATTCAGTCATACAATCATGCATTTTCTTCTTCCTTTTTTTTCTTCTCAGCATCTTCACAATTACCTTCGTATATAATAAACATTTCCCTGACAACCTTTATCTTATCACATTTCTTTCCATCCCCACTACATATCTGTGCTACGGAACATTCAAATCGGAAGAATAAGCAATAAAACTACAATAGCAGCGCACTACTATCAGTAAGAGACGCGCATATACGCAGGGAATACCACGGGGAGCCAGTATACGTAGAGTTGTATTTTCCGGACCTTGAACTGACCATGTGTGTGTGTGTGTGTGTGTGTGTGTGTGTGTTTGTGTTTGCTAAGTAACTTCCCTGATTTTTTTTCTTTTGTTATTGTTGCTGTTGCTATATTGACAGTGTAGTCTGTTTGTCTACCTATGCCTTTCTGTCTATCAATCTACCTGTCTATCTATCTATCTAATTAAATTACCTAACTTGCTCACTAACAGACTAACTAACCACGAGACACTTCACAGACACAGGATGAAAAATAAGTTCACATTCAAGACATTTTCTCATCCATTAGAAACAAACATATATACAAGGCTCTGTGGTAGGTAGACGTATATACAGAGTCACAATACCATGTACAGCCCCAATCAAGGAGTGTTAGTGGTCGTGGACGAGGAAGTCGAGACCTCCATGTCCAAAAGAAATGTGGGCGTGAGGAGCACCACCGCCGTGGCCGAAACCGTGTCCGCCGAAGCCGTGGTCGTGTCCGAAATCATGACCGCCGAAGCCCTGGTCGTGTCCGAAACCATGACCGCCGAAGCCCTGGTCGTGTCCGAAACCATGACCGCCGAAGCCGTGGTCGTGTCCGAAACCATGACCGCCGAAGCCGTGGCCGCCGCCGAACCTTCCTCCTCCTCGACCTCCGAACCTTCCTCCAAATCTACCTCCTCCGAAGCCGGAAAACTGGGGCTCTGGCAGGGCTGCGGGGAGGGCCACGGGGAGAGGCTCTGGTACAGGGAGGGCCGCGCACAGAGCCAGCACCCCGATGAACACGATGGCTACTATGAACTGCAAGAGACAAAGGGTAACATGAGAGACACAGATATGAGAAACTCACTAACGGTGAATTTTCTGCACTTAACGATATTCAGCACTCATACATTTAAAGTTGACTTATGTAACTTGATAAATAGAGCTTTTATGGACAATAGGGAGAACGAAAAGAGGATTCGTAGCAAAAGGGAGATAAGAAAATAACTAAACTACGTCAGGATGGGAGGAAACTATAATGGTTTCTGTGGAATGGAAGAAAGAAAAAGGCAATATAAGAGAGAGATACCAACGAGAGAAAAAAAGAAAAAAAACAATGAACTTATGACAAGAGCAAGAAAATCACTACTGGACCAAAGAATGTTGTTTAAGAGATGCGACTAAATAAAAACAAACTTGAGATATGAGGAGAGAGGGAAAAAAGATGCTACTTTGAACTGAGAAAAAAAAAACACGATAAAGTAGCAACTATCTTAAATTATCTTACACTAACGAAAAACAAAACAAAGCCTAATACAAGAACTACAGATGTGGAGGATAGACTAATGCCACTAGTGATAAAAAGAAGAAGAAGAAGAAGAAGAAGAAGAAGAAGAAGAAGAAGACAGGAGCAGTGGTGAGACACATACCTGCTTCATCTCGGCTTGGATGCTTTCTGTCTCTCCCTGACGGCCGTACCGGATATATATCAGGCTAGCAAGGAGGGCGGGAGGGAGGGACAGCAGCTCACTAGGATGCTTAATGAAGTGAGATGGGCAAAGCAATAAGAAAAAGTTTCGCAGTAGGTTTTCCCGCTATCGTAGCCTTGCTTTGACTCTCGTTTTCTTCATCCCATCTTCCTTCTTCCTGCTGACCGGTAACTTTTTTTTTTTTTCTATTTTTTATTTATTTATTTTTTTTTTTATGTAGTACTTTTCTTGTTATTCTCCTTCTTCCGCACTGGTTTGTGTCTATTATTGGTGGTGGTTGTGGTAATGGTGTGCTTGGTGTCGCCTTCAGTGTTTCCGCGATCTTGTTAGTCATTTTACCCTGTGTGTGTGTGTGTGTGTGTGTGTGTGTGTGTGTGTGTGTTGCTCATCACGACACGCGCTTATGTCCTTCCTTGACTTCTATTTTTTTTATTTTTTTCATATTTTTGTTTATATGTCTTCGTCTCCCTTCCTTTTCACTTTTGTATCATTCCTCTTTCTGTTTCTTTCTTTTTCACCTTTATCGAAGTATTTCATCATTTTCCTCGTCTTCTTTTACACTTTTATCTCTCTTTATTACTACCTCCTTCGAACGTTCTCCTTCCTTTTCACTTCCAATTCATTCTTCTCTTTCTTCTTTTCTTTTCACCCTTATCTGCTTCTTTTAATTTTCTCCTTTTATCATTATCACCTTCACCTTGTTTTTCTTCAGCTCCACTTTTACTCTATTTGTTTTAAAGTTATTGAGTTTCTCTTCTACCTCATCTTTCATTTATAATTTTCTTAATTTGTTCTCTTTCTTCCTTCATTCATTCATTTTCACTCGCATTTCATCGTCTTTGTCGTATCAGCTTCAGTTCTTAATTTTCCCTTTGCACTGCTTCCTTCTTTATTCTTTTCTCTTTTATATCATAATATTATAGTATGTTTTTTTCCTCGTCTTTCATTTACACTTCTTCCTTTTTAATAGTCTTCGTTTCTTTCTACTTTTATATCATTACGTGACAGTGTAAGCTCCATTTTTTTTTTTTTTTTGTTCGTTTTATTTCTCATATACACTTTTTTCCTCTTTATCTACTCCTATTTCTGTTCCTGCTACTTCCTCTTTCATTTTGCTACCCTGTTCCTTCATTATGATCTTACTGGCGCTCGTAGTAGTAGTAGTAGTAGTAGTAGTAGTAGTAGTAGTAGTAGTAGTAGTAGTAGAAGCAATAGAGAAGATGACATTGGCAGCGCGTAGCTACATTTTAAGGATGGGTTGGCGTGGGGTGAACGAACTCATGACACTTTGCAATAGTGGGTAGGTGGTTAACTGGCTGCAGTCTGCCCCACCAACCTATATTCTACAGTCTACATGGCTCGATTCTCCGGGCAGAGTAGTGGCATGAAATCTTGTATCCACGTTTTTTTTTTTCCCTGTTTATTTGTTTATCTACCTACTCTTTTTTTATCTATTTATCTATGCCTATCTACTATCAATCTGTCTATTTATCCATTTTTTTCTGTCATCTATCTTTTTTTGTTTTTTTTTGTCTACCTATTTATCAATCTATCTATCTATCTTTGCAATATATTTTCTGGACAATTCCATTCGTCATTCATGATGCATACATTTTTTCCTCCATCCAGCTTTCATTCACAACAACCATCAAACATCATTCAGTCATACAATCATGCATTTTCTTCCTCCTCTTTTTCTTCTCGGCATCTTCACAATTACCTTCGTATATGTAAACATTTCCCTGACAACCTTTATCTTATCAAATTTTTTTCCATCCCCACTACATTTCTGTGCTACGGAACATTCAAATCGAAAGAATAAGCAATAAAACTACAATAGCAGCGCACTACTATCAGTATGAGACGCGCATTTACGCAGGGAATACCACGGGGAGCTAGTATACGTAGAGTTGTATTTTCCGAACCTTGAACTGACCATGTGTGTGTGTGTGTGTGTGTGTGTGTGAGGAAGTGAGGCTGCACGGCTTGAATATTACTATCCCTGTAGTGCGAAGCGATGAATGCAAGCAAACTAACGCCGCATGCTGCTTCGTTTTTGTTTTGTTCTGTTGTTAGTTCTGCTACGTTCTTCTTTTTTTAGTGAGTTAGCTATCTGTTTATTTTATTTATTCATTTTGTCATCTTATTTTCTTTCATTCACTTTTATTTTCTTACTGTTTTTCATTTTTATTTTTTTTTATTTACTTATCATTATTGTTTTTGTTAGAGGACTCAAGAATCATCATCGTCAGGAGAGACAGTAGAGGCAAGCAACGCGGCGTACAACTTCGCTTTTTATTTTGTTCTCAGTTCTGTTACTTTCATCTTTTTGTCAGAAGTGTGGTGTCTACTATCCACACCTCGACTTTTTTGGCTTCTGTCGTACGAATGTTGTTTTCATATACTTTGTCATTTATTTAGAAGAATGATACTACTACTACTACTACTACTACTACTATTACTACTACTACTGTTGTTACTACTACTATTACTACTACTACTACTACTACTACTACTACTACTACTATTAATGATAATAACAATAATAATAATAATAATAATAATAATAACCTATATTAAAAAAAAAAAACTGCCCTGTATGAATGTCAGTCAGTCTGCTTGTACCACTTCTTTATCTCACAACAACAGAATATGAAACTACCGTTAATTACCATTAAATTGTCCACATTCTCCCCTCCCTTCATCAAAATAAATAAATAAATAAATAAATAAAACACCAAAGTTTCAAACATTCCGTCTCTATCAAAACTTAACAACAAAAGCTAGATAAATAAATTAATAATGCTATATTCTTCTTGCCCTAAACTGCACGATTTAGCTAATTTTCATCAAGTTTAATTTTTCCTCTTTTTTCTTTTTCATTGCGGTACTGTTGTATGTGGTACCTAGTAGTAATAGCAATAATAATAACGAGAGTCAAAAACAAGTTGATAATAATAATGAGGGGTGTTCACAAATTAACACTCTTTATTTCAACTTGTAAAAAACATTCATACCAGGACAGACAGACAGATAAAAAACAATAAATACACATTTATCGGCTGTTTCTACATCAGGAATTCTTAATTTGGGCGGAATTCACTCCAGGGAGGGGAATTTCAGGTTTTCCGGGGGCGGGGGTGAATTAGAACTACAGGTTGGCAAATTCAGACTGTCAGAATGTTGATCTTTTCTTCTTTTTTTTTCTTTTTTTTTTTTTTTGGCTTTGAGCTCCCCAAGGCGGCACGAAATTCAGTATGTATCGGTTATCTGATGCAAGCAACCTATCAAACCGTTCACCACAAGCTCCTGAACCGTTAGGATCAAAATAGATTACCCATAGATTACCCAAAATAGATTACCCATAGACAGACTTGGAAAGGAGGGGGGGAATGACATTCTGACATATGGTGAAAGGGGTGCATGGGGGCAAACAAGGTTGAGAGTCACTGTTCTACATCATATAATTTCGAAAGTTATCGCTTTTATTCCTATTTTTTTTAATGTACGCTTCCCAATTTCTCTTCTCCGATTTCCTTGAGTAAGTTTCACATTTCCTCTTCTTCAGTACGATTTTCAGTTTCTTTTCTCCATTTTCTTTGCATGAACTTCCCATTCTTCATTTGTTCCTCCTTTTCTTTGAGCAACTTCCCCGCTTTCTTCATGCAAGATTCCTATTTTCTCTCATCTTCTCGCTTTAAACTTTCATTTCTTCATCTGTTATCTCTTTTCTTCCTACAAGCTTCACAGTTTATTTTCGTTTTCTTCACATTAGCTTCCTTCACTATTTAGGTTTTTTTTCCTATATTCCCATTATTCTCTTGTGGCTTTCTTCCCAATTTATCTTCGTTTTCTTCGTATAACCTTCCCATTCTTCATTTGTTCCCCGTTTTCTTTCTACAAGCCTCCCACTTTCCCTCTTTCCCATTCTTCATTTGTTCTCCGTTTTCTTTGCTCTCACTTTCCCTCCAGGAAGAGTGCGTGAGGCGGCAGGTGTCCAGGAGTCTCCAGTCAGTCTTAATGGTGGTGTCCGTGCTCGTAGTTAGCCGTGATGCCCCCCGTAGCCGCCGTGAGAGCTGTGTCCGTGAGAGCTGTGTCCGTGAGAGCTGTGTCCGTGAGAGCTCGAGCCGAATCCGTGGCTACCATGGCTTCCGTGTCCGTAGTTCCTGTATCCGTAGCTCCCATAGCCGCCGTGTCCGTGGCTACCGTATCTGTGTCCAATGCTCAGACCATGATGGCCAAAAGAAACATGAAATGGTCTGTACCTGTATCCGCTGCTGTGTCCATGCCCATGTCCGTATCTTCTGTTGT
Source organism: Scylla paramamosain (assembly GCF_035594125.1). Taxonomy (NCBI): domain Eukaryota; kingdom Metazoa; phylum Arthropoda; class Malacostraca; order Decapoda; family Portunidae; genus Scylla; species Scylla paramamosain. The sequence goes on from NC_087184.1 coordinate 14,541,938, forward strand.
GTCCATACCCATATCTGTATCTGCTGAGTCCATGCCCATGTCCGTATCCGCGGCTGTGTCCACGCCCATGTCCGTATCCATGTCCGTGTCCGTAGAATGGTCGGGAAGCTTCAGGCAAGGGGTCGGGGAGGGGGAGAGCCAGGGCGTCGGGTAGGGCCTCGGGGTCAGGGTTGGGGGCTGCGTCAGGCGAGGGCAGCGCCACAGCAGTCGCCGCCACACACAGCGCCACAATTAGTGTCTGTTGCAGGAAATGAGCTTAGGTATGCCGCACTCCTTACTCTGATAGCTCCTGCTTCCTACTCGTATTGCTTATCCTTCCTTTTTCTCTTCCTACTCTTCATATTTCTCTTCCTTCTACTACTTCTACTACTACTGCTTTTCCTCCTCATCCTCCTCCTCCTCCTCCTCCTCCTCCTATTAGTATAAACAATAGAGAAAAACATGATTTCTTTAGTATATTGAGAGAGAGAAAGAGAGAGAGAGAGAGAGAGAGAGAGAGACATAATTTTCCTATCATATTCTTTAAATCTGCAAAAAGCAAGCAGAAAACCAAACAAACTGAGAAATAAAACTGATAAACCAATAAAGGACGCCTGAAAAAAGAACAGACCAAGGAATAAATGCGTTAATCAAAACTCCACAAGTAACCCATCACGAGAGAGAATCCCAGACAGTGGAGGAGTATGACCACCACAGTAACAGCGTAGTGGATTCCTGTCCTGTGCTGTGCGTGCTTGCCAAAGAAGGTTGGAGTGTGAGGCGAATAAGAGATGCGATCGTCATTTGTTAATCTATAGACTCAAGGAGGAATGAAAGAGAAATACTCGCTCTTGTATGATCTGGATTAATGGATAGATAGATAGATAGATAGATAGATAGATAGATAGATAGATAAAGAAAGATGGATAAATTAATAGATAGATTGACAGATAGACTGAATGATTGACTGATTGACTGATAGATACATAGATAGATAGATTGACATATGTAAGAATAAATATAAACAAATAGGTAGAAAACGCATATAAATAGAAAGATTACCGTATCAGAGAGAGAGAGAGAGAGAGAGAGAGAGAGAGAGAGAGAGAGAGAGAGAGAGAGAGAGAGAGAGAGAGAGGGAGGGAGGAAAAAAAAAATAGCACGCAAGGTTGAAGTCAGTGACCCGAACAAGACAGAAAATGATTTTTTTTTGTGTGTGTGTGTTTATATTTGAAATAGTTCAGTAATTTTGGCGAAGTAATGGCAAGATAAAAAATGAATAAAAAAATAAATAAATAAGATAATTGAGGTTACTTTTATCTAGGGAAGAAAGAGAAGACGAAGAGAAGGAAGGAAGAGGAAGAAACAAAAGAAGGGAAAAAGGAAAAGAAGGAAGGGAGGAAGGAAGATAGATAGAAAGAAAGGGGGAAAGAGAAGGAAGAAAGAAAGAAAGAAAGAAAGAAAGAAAGAAAGAAAGAAAGAAAGAAAGAAGGAAAGATAGGAAGAAAGAGAAGAACAGAAAGAGGATAGGAAGGAAGAAAACAAGAAAGGAAGGAAGGAAGAAAATAAGAAAAAAAGAAAGAAGATAGGAAGGAAGAGAAGAATAGAAAGAAGATAGGAAGAAAGAAAAGAAGAAAGAAAGGAGAGAAAATAGAAAGAAACAAAAAAAGAAAGAAAAAGAAAGAAAAATAAAAGAAAGAAAGAAGAAAAAGACAAATATACCAACATTTATATTAACAACAATGGAAAACAAGTCTAAACACAAGCAAGAAATTGAATGGAAATATGGAACAACCTTCCTTGCTCAATTCCTGCACAAAAAGAACGTGTCAAAACAGTAACAAAAAAAAAAAAAAGTATGAGCAAACATTAATGAAAGCTCTTGCAGAAAGAAACAAAAAAGTAAAAGAAAAAAATATATATATGAGTGCAAATCCTTGAAGAGACACTGAATAATAATAATAATAATAATAATAATAATAATAATAATAATAATAATAATAATAATAATAATAATAATAATGATAGTAGTAGTAGTAGTAGTAGTAGTAGTAGAGAGGGAGGGAAGGACGGAGTAATAGATATAGTGAAAAGCTAACAAATAAAAAGAAAGAAAGAAAGAAAGAAAGAAATTAGAACGCAAATCTTATAGGGAAAAAAAAAACACCAAGAAACACGTTCAAAATAAACAAACGAAACATAAAACAATAAAAAAAAACACCTGCAGAGGACATACCAACACTAAACAAACAAACAAAACAAAAATAAACACACACTCACTCACAAACACAAAAACAACACTCACAAACAAAAAAAAAAAAACAGAAGAACATCACTAACCGTCTGCATAACGAGGGAGCGAAACAGAGAGCGAGAAAGGAGCTGGATAAGTGGGTGGGATATGCCGCGCCCTTCGTCGCCTTCTTCAAGAGCAACGGGCCTTGAACCTGAGAGTTGAGCCGGCTAGTGAGGAAGAATCTTGACCTTCCCGGTGATGGGGCTTATATACTCAGGGCACTGCTATGGGGGAGGGACCACGGGGCTGCTTGTGAGTTAGGGGCTGGGGCTGGGGGCGGGAATGGGCGAGGAGTGAGGTGGAGGGAAAGTCTGTGACGCATTGTGGGGTTGAGAAGGAAGGTCTATCTAAATGGAGGAATAGGAGAGGGGTGACGTAGGGGGAGAGTCGAAAAGCATAGGAGAGATGGGGAGAAGAGGTCTATCTAAATGGGGGAATAGGAGAGGAGGGAGAGTAGGGGTGATTGGGTAGCATGAAACAAAGAGAGAGAGTTCTTGGAGGCATGAGGAAGCAGGATCTCTCTCTCTCTCTCTCTCTCTCTCTCTCTCTCTGGGAACCAAGGTGGACAGGTACCCAGGTGTGTGTAAAGGTGAGGAGTGAGAGAGGACGTCGCCCACGTAAACAACAGTATAAGTAAGAGTGGGAAGGGTTTGGAGGGAAGTGAGTGGGAGATGATCACATTGTGACTAACAGAGAGAGAAAGAAAGAAGGTAAGAAAGGGGGAGGGAATGAGAGAAACGGAGGGAGTGAGGGTGAGAGGAGAAAAAGTTTGAAGGGAAGAGATAGGGAGGTGGAGAACAAACGGAGTAAGAGAGAGAATGAAATAAAGAAGGAAAGAAAAGGAGAGGAAATGAGAGAGAGAGGAAGAAGAAAAGGTTGTAGGATGATTTTTAGAGGTCTGTAATAGTAGTAGTAGTAGTAGTAGTAGTAGTAGTAGTAGTAGTAGTAGTAGTAGTAGTAGTAGTAGTAGTAGTAGTAGTAGTAGCAGTAGTAGTAGTAGTAGTAGTAGTAGTAGTAGTAGTAGTAGTAGTAAAATCATTCACTTACGTAGTTAGCGCCTCAAGGTAATCCAGACTAAACCAGTTCTTACCCATGTCCTTTGTTTTCCTAACCTTATCGAACCTAACTTACCTTAGTTTAACCTTGCCCTTACCTTACCTATCCTTAAAACCTAACTTAAATTTACCTAACATTTTCCTAATTCTAACCTAACCTAAACTTAACTATACCTAACTTAATCCTAAGCTAAGATAACCTATTTTAACCTTGTAATCTAACCTTGCCTAATCTAACCCAAACGTAACTTAATCTAACCAAACTTGACTTTAAAATAACATAACTTAACCTAACCTAACTTTAACCTAATTTTCATATATATTGGAACTTTTGTTTATCTACACTCCTACCTAATGTATTTAATTAATACACAAATTTATTCATTTATTTACTTGTTTATTTAATTGAAGCCTTTCGTTAACTCTCTCTCTCTCTCTCTCTCTCTCTCTCTCTCTCTCTCTCTCTCTCTCTCTCTCTCTCTCTCTCTCTATCTATCTATCTATCTATCTATCTATCTATCTTTTAATCTATCTCTCTTCCTCTCATGTTAACCTTGCAAATGCGAATGACACGATAAGATGAAACGATGAAAAGCGAGGAAGGAAAAGAAATGAAAACAAAAATAGAGGAGGAAAATTATGCAGGAGGAGGAGGAGGAGGAGGAGGAGGAGCAAGAAAGGCCTGAAGCTGGGGAATCCTCTCTCTCTCTCTCTCTCTCTCTCTCTCTCTCTCTCTCTCTCTCTCTCTCTCTCTCTCTCTCTGGAGGTACAAAGTGGAGGAAAAGTGGAGGAGTAATGTGGAGGAGACTTCTGGTTCTGGAGGAGGAGGAGGAGGAGGAGGAGGAGGAGGAGGAGGAGGAGGAGGAGGAGGAGGGAGCAATGGTAATAACAATGGAGAGAAGTGGAGGAGGAGGGTGGAAGATGAATGAGGGAGGAGTAAAAGGGAGGAGCTGGAGGATAAAGACGGTGGAGATGGTGGTGATGGTGGTGGTAGTGGAGAATGTGGTGATGGTGATGACAGTGATGGTGGATGAAGTTAGTGGATAAATGATAGTGAAGAAGGAAGGATAGGGAAGACAGGTGATGTATAGAGATAAACAGACGAGGTTAAAACGATGATGGTGGTGGTGGTGATAATAATGGTGACGAATTGTGGAGATAGAAAAAAAAATAAAAGTAGTAATAGATAATGTTGACAGTGGTGATGATAGTGAGTGAGTGGGAAAGGACTGTCAAGTTAGAAATAGTAATAGTAATATTTCATGATGATAATCGATAGACACAATTAGTAAAGGAGAAAAATAAAAAAATAACGAAGATAGAAGTAGTAGTAGTAGTAGGAGAAGTAACCAATGAGGGATTAGGAAGACAGAAACAATAACAGTAATAGCAAAATGATGACAATGGATAGACAGAATTAGAAGAAAAAAAAAGAACAATGAAAACAGATGCACCACCATTAGTAGTCAATAGTAAATCAATAGTAATAATAGTAGCATAGGCGATGAGGAAAGTGAAGGTCAAAAGGGTGAAGGTAGGAAGGAATTACCAGGAACACTAATCAGTAACACAAGTATGTACGACACTTCTTAGTAGCCATACCTGGAAATACCTGAGAAGGCGTGGGATAGGATTGATTAAAAGGTACACAGAAGGGCAGGTGTGGAACTAGAAGGTACCCAGACGAACAGGTGTGGAGATGACGACTTGGAGACAGAGAAAGAGAGAGAGCGGGGGGAGGGGGGGAGGGGGAAGGGGGGGTACACGCAGAAGATCCCAGTATTTTCCGGGTCGTTCCCCTAAAAATTCTCAACCTTTTCGTGGGATTCCCCCTCATTTAGTACCGCGGAGGAACAAAAACAAACAAACAAACGAACAAAAAAACAAGGAGGAGAAAGGAAGTGAACCGAGGAAGAAACAAACAAACAAACAAACAAACAAAGGAGGAAGAGGACGAGTAGGAGAAAAAGAAAAGGAGCTAGTCAGTGAGTGAGTGACTGAGTGAGTGAGTCAGTGAGTGAGTGACAGGCTGAATGAAAGAATAATTAAGTAAATAAATGAGAAAAACAATAAATGAATAACAAACACGTCAAGGTAGGAAGGTAAGTGAGTGAGGGAGAGACAGCACCACCAAGGATAACCAATGAATACGAAACAAGTCAACAGGTGAACAGGTGAAGAGTGAGAAGGTGAGTGAGAAGACAGCCAGATGAGGTTGAGTGTAACAGGTGAGTATACAAGGTGCAGGTGTATGCAACGCACCTGTAAATATATATCTATACAGGTACACGTGACAAGAACTGGTTGGGAGCGTGTGATGGAAAAAATAAATAAATACATAAAAGGAAAAGAGGAGGGAGAGAAAAAAAAAAAAGTGAGATGAGAAAATAAAGAAAAAAAATCACTTCGAAAGTCAATGTACAGGGAGAGAAAGGGGAAGAGGAAAGGAGAGGTAGGAAGAGAAAAGAGAGAAGAAAGAGAGAGATGGAAAAAGAAAAAGAAGAGAAAAGAGAGAAAGGAAAAAAATGGGAAAAGGAAAAGGAGGAGGAATGAGAGAGGGAAGAAAGAGAAAAAGGAAGAAAGAGAGGAAGAGAAAGGAAGGGAAAGGCGGAAAAAAGAGAAGGGAAAACAATGAGATGAGAGGAAGAGAGAGGAAGAAGAGAGAAAGTGAAGAAGAAAGTCAGGAAGAGAGAAAGAGAGGAGGACGAGGAAGGGGAGAGAAAAAAGGAGACAGAGAGAGAAAAGAATGAGAGGAAAAGGAGGAGGAGGAAGGGGTGAAAAAGGGAAGAGAAAGAGAGGAGAAATAGGGAAAGGAAGGGAAGAGGAAAAAAATGAGAAGAGAAAATAATAAAAAGAAAAGGGAAAGAAGGAAGGGGGAGAGAAAAGGAAAAGGAAATGGAAAGAAAGAGAAGAAAGAGGAAGGCGGAGGAGGAAAGGGGAGAAGAAAAGATGAGAAAAGAGAGAGGAAAAGGAAAGGAATGAAAGAAGAGAGGAAGAGTGACGAGAAAGAGGAGAGAAAGGGAGGGAAGAAGAGAGGAAGGGAGGAGGAGGAGGAGGGAGAGTAGGGGAGCAAAGACAGAGACAAAAACTATATGATAACCTCTCTCTCTCTCTCTCTCTCTCTCTCTCTCTCTCTCTCTCTCTCTCTCTCTCTCTCTCTCTCTCTCTCTCTCTCTCTCTCTCACTCACTTACAATCTCCTCACATATTCATTCTATTTATATCTCTCTTTTCTTCTTTTTTCCTTTCTTTTGTCCTTATTTTCCCATTTTTTTTTTTTTTGTTTTTTTTTTGTTTTTTTTACTGCCCAAATTAAGTCAAAGCAAAATTTTCCTACTATTCGTGAACACTACAGGCGTAAACCTAACTTCGACTAACCTAACCTAACCTAAAGTACACTCAACCTAACCTAACTGGACTCCACACTCCCAACATAACCTTACAAGTCTTCACATTCTCCACGCATGCAAAACTTATGCATTCCAGAGAACAACACCTAATGGCACCTTTTTCAATCTCTCCCCGTGAGGTGTAGTGGAATTTCCCAGGTCCGGCTCCCAGTCTTGCTTTAAATGCATGAGTGGAACAGGTGCGTTGTGATGGGGTTAGGTGATCAGTTTCCTCCCCAGCTTGGCAAACAGGTCTTTCCTCCTGAAACTTCGTCCTCAGCAACGCAGCAGCTCTTGTTGTACCATACTCTGAAACGTCACTGTCCCGTATCTGCACTCAGCTACTTTTAAAAGGCTCTATTTGAAGTCACGCTGGTTTTCTAGGATGTTTTGACGGTTCCAGTGAGAGATTAAGTAGATTTCCACGTTACCGACAGGAGAAACGCTCTTCAGAACCCGGGTACCTATATTTAAAAGACTCTTCTTGAAGTTACAAGGGTTATCTAGTGTGTTTTGACGGTTTTAGTGAGAGATTAACAAGATTTCCACGTTAGCGACAGGAAAAACACTCTTTAGAATCCGGGTACCTACTTTCAAAAAAGTAGTTGAAGTTACACGGGTTTTCTAGAGTGTTTAGACGGTTCTAGTGAGCGATTAACAAGATTTCTATAATGCCAACAGGAGAAACACTTCAGAACTCGGCTACCGATTTTCAAAAGGCTCTTCTTGAAGTTACACGGGGAGTTTCTAGGGAGTTTTTACGGTTGTACTGACAGATTAACAATATTTCTTCATAATTTACCGGAGAAACACTCTTGAGAACCTAGCTCATCATATCTGGACTTTAGAAATAGTCGCGGTGATCGAGAAAACAAAGTGTTTCAAAATAAGGGCCGTTGTTTTGTTTCTCCCCCTGATGGTCTCAAAATAGCACGTGGTATCTGATCCTTCATTCCTTTGTGCGATAAGGGATTGGATGCTCTATACAAGGACGCGAAAAGGATGTTAAGCAGTCCTACCCTCTGTGTGATTATTAACTCGTGTTTCTATATATATGATTCAATTTTAGATTCCTCTCTGTTTCATTCTACTCTCCATGCAAACTACACTACCATAACCTAAGTAAACTCTTCACCTTCGTTTTCTAATTCCTTCCCAATTCACCACTCTCATCTGTCTCTCTCTCTTCCAGGTTGTCCCAGCTACGCCTCATTTCATCTCTCTATCTTATTAAATTGATCTCTTCATCTTCGTAGTTTCCTCCTTGCCTTGTTCTTTTTTTCCTCTCTTTTTTCGCATTTTTTTTTTTTTTTTATCACTTCTAAGTCCCCATTCCGTTAGTTTAATGGCCTCGACGAAAGGCAAAACAGCAAGTCTTTTAAAAGGCAACTATAAGGATGAAGAGGCGATGTATACAGACAGAGAGAGAGAGAAAAAGAGGGAGAGAAACGTAGAAATGCATGGCTAAAAAAAAAAAAAAGGAAAAAAAAAAAGAAATATACATAAAACAATGACCTGTAAACCTTGACTGACAAACCCAAATCGATCAAAACAAAGCAAAGAAAGAAAGCACTTACAGTCTTGCACACCCATGAAAAATGAAAATAATAATAACGGTAATAAATAGATAAAATAAACAATCATATCACCTTAGCTAACCAACCAAAAGTGAACAAAAAAACACACACGCGCACACACACACAAACAAACAAACAAAATCAAAGTACTTAAGCAAAAAAAAAAAAAACATTGACCAACACACTAAACTTAACCTATCGTAACCTAACCTAACCTACACAACACACACACACACACACACACACACACACTCATCCCCCTGCAGACCAACAGCGCCTCACACCAGTAATTTCATAGGTCAAGCACCTCATTCTGCTCTCAAACCTTCTTCTTTTACTTGCTAACTCATTCCCCTCGACTCCCCTCCTCCCCCTCACCACCACCGCCATAACCATCGTCATTACCACAAGCATCCGTCAGGTATTTGTATTCAGAAACACTTTGGCGCCGCACTTTATAAAGGTCCTAGTCGAAGTGACACGACTTTTAATGGTGCTTTTATGTTTTAGTGATAGATTTCCGCGTTATTAACAGGAGAAACACTCTTGAGAACCCGGGTACCTACTTTCAAAAGGCTCTAGTTAAAGCGATAGGGATTTCTAAGGATAATTTTGCGGTTTTAGTGATAAATTAACAAGATTTCTACGTTTTTTTACATGAGAAAGTCTTGAGAACCAGGCTAATCATCTCTGTGGCCTTTGAAAATAGTTGTGGCGAGAGAACAAAGCGTCTGTCTGAATACGAGAAAAAAAATACGAAAAAGGAAAAAAGAAAAAGAAAACTAACAATACTAACAAAACAGACAACTACAGTGACGGCAGAGTGTTTGTTCCTTCCGCTCTTTAATTCTCATAACATCGCGGGGCCCTTCACAACCACCGCGGAATCCCATGGTAGTTAACACCGCTATGAACACGCGGGGGAAGTCCCGGGGGAAACTGACGTAGTAGCAAGCTGAGGCGATGGCTTTTAGTGCCGCTACTACCCTGGAGCGGTGAGAGAGGCGAGGAAGGGACGGAGACAGAGAGAGAGAGAGAGAGAGAGAGAGAGAGAGAGAGAGAGAGAGAGAGAGAGAGAGAGAGAGAGAACGTAGCAAAGGGCTGGTCTGTAGGGGGGAGAGAGAGAGAGAGAGAGAGAGAGAGAGAGAGAGAGAGACGTAGCAAAGGACTGGTCTGTGGTAGAGTCAGAGAGAGAGAGAGAGCGCCGAGTGGAGGAGGGAAGGAACAGTAGAGGGGAGAAGAGAAACTAGTGGGGGGAAAGGAACAGGGGCATTACAGAGGACGAGGCTGCACGTGTGTGTGTGTGTGTGTGTGTGTGTGTGTCATGACAGGAATTTATTAGCTGAGAGTGAGGCAGTGTGGTTTTTCTTCTTTTTTTTTTTTTCCTTCTTTTCTTTCAGCCACCTCCAGTCAGAAGTACAGGTACACACGTGGACTTTGCTAGTTTGTATGCGCCGCTTGACTTGTACCCTGGAATGCTTGCTGCGTGCTTGTGTCTCGCCTCGTCTTGTCGCGTGCTAGCGTTTCATCTTGTCTTGTTTCTTACAGTGGTTCACCTTTAGGTAATGAACATATCCCTATCCTCAGATAAAAATTTTGATTGAAATTTTCTTCCTTTTATTTTTCAATTTAAGGTCTAGACCTGTAAAAAAAAAATGCAATTAAAAATTTTCCTCTAGATTACAGATGATTAAATCACTAAAAGTTAAAGAAGAATATTGTTATGAAAAGTATATATCAATCGACAAATTGAGAGAGAGAGAGAGAGAGAGAGAGAGAGAGAGAGAGAGAGAGAGAGGAGAGAGAGAGAGAGAGAGAGAGAGAGAGACAGGCTCTTGAACCTTTCGCCTCGCTGAGCAAAATAATCTTCGTCTTCGTTTTCTTTCTTCACCTTCCGTCACTCGCCTGGCCTTCCCTCACACATCTCCGCATCACCACTACTCTTGACAAGCTCTGGTGCACACTGTTCAGGTTCTCAATGGTGTTTTCATGCTTCTACTGGTGTGTTTTAATTAGTATTCTGGACCATATACTGAAACATTTCTGTGCCGCATCTCCACGACATTCAAAAGTCTCTCATTCAAGTGTTCAAGTTTTCAAGGGCGTTTTTGATGCTCTAGTGACAGATCAGCAAAATTTCTAGATTACGAACAGGCGAAACACTTTAAAGAGCACGGCTAATCATCTCTGTGGCCTTTGAAAATAGTCGTGGTGAGAGGACAATGCGTTTCTGAACACGGCTGGCTCTCTATACCATGAAATGAAAAATATCTTTGTATGTGTCCTTTATGTTCATCGCCTACTGAGGTTCCTCGCTTCTCCTGGCTCAATCTGATACCGTATTGCTGAAAAGACTTCCCATGTGATGTAACATTGCTTGAAGATCACGAAATAAAAGGAAAGGAAAGGAAAGGCAAAGGAAAAGGAAAATGTGACAGCAGGAGAAGGACGAAGAGAAGGAGGAGGACAAGCAGAACAAGATCAAGAGAAAGAAAAGAAAGAAAAATGTTAAGAACGAGAAGAAAGAAGAGAAGAGCAGGGGAAGCAGAAGCAGGAGAACATAATAATACCACGTGATGGAGGAGGAAGAGGAGGAGGAGGAAAGGAACCCACGTGAGAGATCTCAAGGTCACCTCCTCTCTCTCTCTCTCTCTCTCTCTCTCTCTCTCTCTCTCTCTCTCTCTCTCTCTCTCTCTCTCTCTTCTCGAATTCACCCGTTTACAACAAACAAACAAACAAGCAACTGTATAAGACATTAATTACATTTTCTATAGTAATTCGGCAGTTTATCACACCTGTTGCTAATTAAAGGTAATTAGAAACGGTCTCTCTCTCTCTCTCTCTCTCTCTCTCCTCTCTTCCTCTCTCTCTCTCTCTCTCTCTCTCTCTCTCTCTCTCTCTCTCTCTCTCTCTCTCTCTCTCTCTCTCTCGGAGTGAGGGAGGTAATGGGGGAGGGAGTCAGTTGTATAAGCTGTTCTCTCTCTCTCTCTCTCTCTCTCTCTCTCTCTCTCTCTCTCTCTCTCTCTCTCTCTCTCTCCTCTCTCTCTCTCTCTCTCTCTCTCCTCTCTCTCTCTCTCACTTTTTGCCTTCTCTTTCCCCCACCTCCTCCCTCTTTCCCTCACACAGCCTTGGAGGGAAACAGGTGATCATTTTTTTTTCTTCTTCCTTTGTGTTCCTTTGTTGCTTAGCTTCTCTCCTTGTAAGCAAGATAAATGTTAACTTGTATTTACAGTAAAGAAGAAGAAGAAGAAGAAGAAGAAGAAAAGAGAAAGAATGAAAGAAAGAAAGAAAGGAAGAAAGATGAAGATGCAGAAAAAGAAAGAAATAACAGTAACAACAACAACAACAACAACAACAACAACAACAACAACAACTAACTCATTTTTTCTCTTCTTTTATCGTTTTCTTTATGGTGATGTTGCTTATTTTCTGTTTGTTTGTTTGTTTTTCTTTTTTGCATGTCATATCCTTCTCGAGGGAAATAGGAAAATTCTTTACAAATAAAAGTTCTTTTTTTCTTCTTTTCCTTACTGGAAGTACAAGTTTACATTTATCTTGCTTGCAAGGAGAGAAGCTAAGCAACAGAAAGGAACACAAAGGAAGAAAATATCTCTTCTCTTCTCTCCTTTATCACAGAACACCTTAAATTACTGACTTGCTTCCTGTCATTCCTTCCTTCCTTCCTTCCTTCCTTCCTTTCTTCCTTCCTTCTTTCCTTCCTTCCTTCCTTCCTTCCTTCCTTTCTTCCTTCCTTCTTTCCTTCCTTCGAGTTATTTCTTTCTTGACTTACATTTTTGTTTATTTATTTCTATTTTTCATCAACAATCCTCATTTATTCTCTTTTCATCCTCCTCTTTTTCCCTCCTTGTCTTTCCCTCCTTCTTCTTTCACTGATCCTTTCTCCTCCTCCTCCTCCTCCTCCTCCTGCACCTAATTCCCTCTTCTTCAAACCCTACTCCCTCTCCTTCCTCCTCCTCCTCCTCCTCCACATGCTTCCCTCTTCTCCAATCCCTACTCCCTCTTCTTCCTCCTTTTTCCCCTCCTCCTCCTCCTCCTCCTCCTCCTCCTCCTCCTCCTCCTCCTCCTCCTCCTCCTTCTCCTCTGCTCCTCCAACCGTGAAGAGTACAGCTTAAAATCTTCAAAAACAAAATTCCGCCACGCTGTATTAAAGAAAGAAAGAAAGAAAGAAAGAAAAGAAAAAAGACTAAACAAAAAAGAGAAACAGACATAAAAATAAATAAAACACCTTCCCTTCAAGTAAAACAGGAAAGAAAAAAGACACGAAATGAGAGAGAAAATTAAGAAAGAACGAGAAAAAGTAAACACATACAAGCATAAGTAAATAAACAAAATACCTTTCCTTCACGTCAAAAGAAAAAAATTAATATGACGTGAAAAAAAACTGAAGAAAACGTTTGTAGCTGTAAATTAATATAAACGACACCCTTTGTTTTCACCTAGTATTTGAAATTAAATTAGCTCTACGTACAGCAGACTCATGATTGACGGGTTCGCTCCATTTGTAACTTATGATGGTACACTAACTAATGGTACACATCTGCCTTAGCTACGACACGTGTCCCAGGCCGTGATCGTAACAATGGTGCGTGGAATTGTCTTAGGACCATATTCTGTAACACTGCGCAGCAACTCCACCAGTCTCAAAATACGCTACTTCAAGTGACACGGTTTTTTAAAGAATGTTTTTGCGGTTCTAGTGACAGATTAACAATATTTTCTATATCATTAATTGGAGAAACCCTTGAAACTCCGGCTATCTACTTTTAAAAGGCTCTATTTGAATCTGATACGGGATTTTTTAGGGTTCTAATGACAGATTAACAAGATTTATATATCATTAACATCAGAAGCACTCTTGAGAACCCGTCTTAGATCACCTATGGGGCCTGTGAAGACAGTCGTGGTTAGAGAGCTGTGTGTTGCAGAATACAGGCCACAGGACCAAGGCAATCACGAGTGTGGCCGCTTTATATTCAGGCTGGCAGGTGCACGAATGATGAAGACATATCAAAAGAGAGTGGGAAGTCAATGATTAAGTAAGGTAGTGGAGGACTGGAACAGACTTAGTAATCTTGAGTCAATGGGGAAACCTAGCCTACCTTCCCCATACTCGTTCCCCACTCCTACACACACGCACACTCAAAATCTTATAAACTTTGGTACATGAAAATTCGCAGCCTCATCAGATTGTTAGGCTTGAGTTAACTGGGAAACCTACAGTCTACCTTGAAAAATTTAGGTCCAAGAAAGAAATAGGAAGAAATTGGTTCTCAAATAGAATGGTAGATGAATGAAACGGACTCAGTAATCAGGTTGTTAGGGCTGAGTCATTAGGGAGGTTTAAAAGATTAGACAAATTCATGAATACGGACGCTAGGTGGATATAGGTAGATATGTTTTAAACAGGGACTGCCACGTGTAGGCCTGATGGCTTCTTGCAGCTTACCTTATTTTATTTTGTTTTTGTGTCCTTATATCTCTTTCACTTCCTTCCATACTCACAACTTATAAACTTTGGTATACAAGACTTTCACGTATTGAGAAAATTTGCGTCTCAGTAATTAGGTCGTTGAAGCAGCCAATATATAATCCTAAGCTACTTTCACCACAGTTCTTCCAGTCGCTTTCATACAAACTTAGAACTCTTATAAAGTCTTGTACGGATGACCTTCGGTGTACGCGATGCCAGTATATGGGGACGTACAGACATCGTGTGAACAGAAGTTGTGTAAAAAAAAAAAGATAAATGATTGGAAAAAGTGGTTAGGGGATTTGACCAGTTGAATTGCACTATTTAGTCCTTCAGTCTGTTCGTATAGTAAGTAAATAATACTAGTCCTACAGTTTATCTTTGTTTATTAATCGTAATTTTATATATAAAAGCTAAAACAATAAAGATATTTACGTATGTACAGCGCTGAATCGTGCTAAAATAAAAAAAACAAGTAAATAAATAAATAAATAAACAAATATATAAAAAAGCATCTTGTAAATTCAATTAAATTTATTAGGTTTTAAATCGCATTAAACCAAATTCGTGCATAAAAGAACTTCGTGAAAACGTCGTGTAAACTGTAAATTCCTTATATTTTAAGTTGCATTAAACCGACTTTGTTAAAAAAATAAATAAATAAATATATATATATATATATATATATATATATATATATATATATATATATATATATATATATATATATATATATATATATATATATATATATATATATATATATATATATATATATATATATATATATATATATATATATATATACACGAGTATATATATATATATATATATATAGAAAGAAAAATGTAAAACTCGTGAAAACTTCATGTAAATTCAACTAAATCTATTATATTTCAATTGGTGTTTAACTGAATTTGTGTAAAAAGAAGTGTAGGCATACGAGACTTCTACGTATACAAAAAAATAAATAAATAAATAAACAAAATAAAAATAAGCATACAAATAAAGATAGAAATAAATTAGTAAGTAAAAAACACAAAACGTTTCCCATGACACTCTTATCATCCGTATCTTTCCTATTTTGAAGGACAGCATGTGCGAGCGTCAGTCAGCCAAGGCGATCTAGCTCCTCCTGTCTCAGGGAAGCACTGGGGTCAGGTGGCGCGAGGCGGAGGTCGCGCATTCTGTCCAGGATTTGACTTCCGATTATCCCGCCTCGTTGTTGATTCCGATCAATTTCTCGGTCTTTCGCAACGTGTGCCATTAAGTTGTTTGTGTGACGATGGTGGTGATGATGCCACTACTGCTGCTGCTGCTGCTGCTGCTACTAATACTGTTGCTGCTGCTACAACAACAACAACAACAACAACAACAACTACTACTACTACTACTACTACTACTACTACTACTACTACTACTATTACTACTACTATTACTACTACTGCTGCTTCTACTACTACTACTAATACTGCTGCTTCTGCTACAACAACAACAACAACAACAACAACAACTGCTGTTGCTGCTACTGCTGCTGCTACTACTACTACTACTGCTACTACTACTACTACTACTACTACTACTACTACTACTACTACTACTACTACTAGGCATAATAACATTAATAATAATAATAATAATAATAATAATAATAATAATAATAATAATAATAATAATAATGCTAGAAATAATAACTATAATAATAATAATAATAATAATAATAATAATAATAATAATAATAATAATAATAATAACAATAATAATAATAATAACAAGAAAAAAAAGAAAAAGGATAAAAAAAGAAAAAGAAGAAGAAAAGAAGGAGGAGGAGGAGGAAGAAGAAGGAGGAAAAAGAGGAGGAGGAGGAAGAGGTGGAGGAGGAGGAAGAGCAGCAGCAACAGAAGAAGAAGAAGAAGAAGAAGAAAAAAAAAAAAAAAGAAGAAAAAGTAAAAGAAGAAAAAGAAAACTACAGCAACAACAACAACAACAACAACAACAACAACAACAACAACAACAGTGACAGAACAATAAAGGCAGCGTAAAGCAACCAATCACATCACCACCACCACCACCACCACCACCACCACCACCACCCTGCAATGTTAACTTTTCAACATTCTCCACTAAAGAGTAACTTGTTGATTTCCTTTTGCACTGGGAAGTCCCGGGATTTCACTGAAGAAGAGAAGGAGTAGGGAGGGACGGAAGGGGGGGAAGGGTAATAAACGTAGAAGATGAGAGGCGCAGGGGAAGAAAGGTGGCAAGGAGGGAAGGGAGGGGGGAAAGGGAGAGGGAGGTATGATCAGTCAGGTATGAAAGAGGGAAGAGGCAAGGGAAGAGGAGAAAGAAGGAGAAAGAAAAGGAAAGGGAAATGAAAGATGGTGAAGAATGATACCGAGAAGGAGTGAAGGAAGAATGACGAGGAAGAAAGTGAAGGGACAGTGAAAAGAGAGAAAGGCAAGACTAGCAAAGGGATTTACATAAAGAGAAGGGAGAAGAGAAGGAATAGTGAAGAACAAGGCATGAGAAAATAAAGGAAAGTAGGAGGAGCACTGTAGAAACAAGAAGGAAGGGTAGTGAAGGAAGGAAGAAAAGGGGGAAAAAAAGAAGGACCACCACTGTTTTCCGTCCCATATCTGTAAACCTGTGCGAGAAAAACTGATTTACGTAACATTTTTTGGGGCAAGAGAGAGAAAAATGGTTGTGGGCTTCCCTTCCTCCTACTGTCACCTCCTCCCCATCTCCTCCTCCTCCTTCTGCGCTTCGCCAATGGGCTTCTTCATCCCTTCTCATCTACCGCGTGTCCCCCCCTCCCCAATACCTTGCCTTACTTATCTCCCCTCCCTGACTCTCCTCCTCCTCCTCCTGAAAACCTGCCCCTCCTTCCATCGTATATAACCAGTTGCCGAGCAGGTGAAGACCAGACCAACACCAGAAGACCAGACTGAAAGCTTCTCTAGTTCTTCCGCCACCACCATCAGGATGAAGTTTGTAAGTTATCATCAAGTAAAGTTCTTCGCATAGACTTACTTGTTTTCTATCTTACACCTCTTGTCTTAATTTTTATTTTTTCGTCTTCGTCTTCGCCTTCTTCCTTCTTCTCCTCCTTCTCCTCTTCCTCCTCCTCGTCTCAGGCTCGACATTCTTTAACTTGGGTACGATAGTCTTGTACTGTTTTCCAGTGACACATTCTTTCACCTCTCTCTCTCTCTCTCTCTCTCTCTCTCTCTCTCTCTCTCTCTCTCTCTCTCTCTCTCTCTCTCTCTCTCTCTCTCTCTCGTTTCTTTTTCTTGCGTTCTATATTTCTTTTTCTCTTTAAGTTAATGAATATTCTCACGTTAAACAATCTTAAATACTGCACGATACTTTTTTTCAACACCATTCACTCTTTTTCTTGTTTTCTTTCGATTATTTTGCTTATATCATCCTCTTTCTAGAGAGAGAGAGAGAGAGAGAGAGAGAGAGAGAGAGAGAGAGAGAGAGAGAGAGAGAGAGAGAGAGACTAACAGGTGTAAGCTACCTCTTAGGAACAGGTTGCTAAGGACAAGCAATTTTTTCATTCTCGCGTCACTCAGCCAGCAAATCAGACAGTCAGCTACTCAGTTAGTCGCCCAGTCACACACTAAGGATTGCAGAGTTTTTTCTAATCAGGCGCGGGTGCTGTGAGGTGGCCCGCTTGTACAGTCACCATCACGTTTCTGTTACCTTTCCTGCATGTCAGATCATTACTGAATCTTAATTAAAGTACTCTTCTTTCTTTTTTTTTCTTTTTTTTTCTCCCTTCCTCCCTTATCTCGATTTTCCCTTTTTCTTCCTTCCTTGATTTCTTTCTTTCTTCCTTCTTTTCTTATTTTCTTTTCTCTTTCTATCCTTCCTTCCTTCTCTCCTTCCTTCATTCCTTTTTTCCTTCCCTCATTCCTTTCTTCCTTCCTTCCGATCTTTTCTTCCTTCCTTCCTTCTTTCCTTGGTTGTTTTCTTTCTTCCTTCTTTCTTTCTTGCTTCTATCCTTTCTCTCCTTCCTTCTTGTCTTTCTTCCTGCCTTTCCTTCCTTCCTTGCTTGCTTTCTTCCTTATTTTTTTGTTTTCTTTCTTTCTTCCTTCTATCCTTCCATCCTTCTCTCCTTCCTTCATTCCTTCCTTCCTTCCATAATTCTTTTCTTTAAATCCTTTGTTTAGAATCAGTTATCAAGACGAGAAGGGATGACAAGCTGAATGAGAAAGTTAGGTCCCGTTTTCTTTTACTCCTCTGCCTCTTGTTTTGGTGTCAGTACTTCCTTATTTAGGTTGGAAATACCCAGGGTGAGGCTTAGAACATCCCCGGGTTATGACTACGTACGTTTCGATCTCTCTTAACTTTCCAACGTCAATGTAACGTTTGCTACTATTAACAGGCTTTAGTCAGGTCAATAAGGGTTTCCGTGGGAGCTTTCATGGTTCTAGTGATAGTTTAACAACGCTGATTGGATGTAATTGGAGTTTTCAAGATTCTAGTAACAGATTAACAGGGTGTAGTGGAAGCTAATGGGGTTTTCGTGATTCTAGTGATAGTTTAAAATGGTTTAGTGGGTGTTGTCGGGTTTTTCGAGTTTCTTGTAGCAAATTAGTGGTTTCCCGGTGTGTTTTCATGATTTTTAGTGATAGTTTATCATGAACAGGGAAAAATACTCACGAGAACCTGGCCAATTATTTCTGTACTCTTTGAAACATAATCCTGATCTAATAAAGCGTCTCAAAATACAGTTAGTTGAATAAATTAATACCTTGAAAGCAATCAGTCAATAAATAAACACAACAATTAAATTACAACAACGAAATAATAAATACAACAGAGAGAGAGAGAGAGAGAGAGAGAGAGAGAGAGAGAGAGAGAGAGAGAGAGAGAAGGGGGGATTATGTGTACCCCAATCTCCCCTCAGCCCCTCAACAGAGATTAACACGTGATATTTACTTACATAACTAGCCGGGTACAGGTAGACTGGTGTGGCTGGGCCTTGGGGGAACCCGGTAAGAGGCGGCGGACACGTGTGTGGGAGGCGGGCAGAGTTACAAGACAGGTGTTGGCCTTGCAGACTGACTCACTGCTTCACTTGGCCGTTTGAAGCGTCTCGGGAGTGAGGTACGAAGCATGAAGAGAGAGAGGGAGAGGGAGAGAGAGAGAGAGATTTCACACCCTGCTTATAATATTCTCTCTCTCTCTCTCTCTCTCTCTCTCTCTCTCTCTCTCTCTCCACCAGACAACACACTCACACCTCCTTTCTCCCCTTCAGATCACCGCTATCGCCCTGCTGTGCCTGCTGGTCGGCGCCGCCCTGGCAATGCCCTACCCTTACGCTGAGCCTGACGCCCTGGCCTTGCCCTTCAGAAGGGGCCACTACGGCGACCACCACACCCACAGCCACGTGCACCACGCAGACCACACTCACTACTACACCCATTATCCTGGCGGGCACACCACAAGCTACACCCAGTACCACCGCCCTCACCACTACCACCACTAAGTGTGAATTGAACTGAACAACAGGAGTGGCTTGGCATCCGTGTTCCGAAACGCTTTGCTCCCTCACCACTCTTTCCTAAAGCCGTTGAGATGATTAGCCGGGTTCTCAAGTGTTTCTGCTATTGATAATGTAGACATTTTGTTAATCTGTCACTGGAGTCTTATAAACATTCTTGAAAACTAGTCTAACTTTATCTGAAGTCTTTTGAAAGTAGTGGAGATGCGGCGTATCAGTATTTCATAATGTGGTTCAGCCTCTCTCTCTCTCTCTCTCTCTCTCTCTCTCTCAGTAAACATGTCCAGGACTACTTCCATAAATCCATAAATACACTACAGTTATTTGGATGTTTTGTTTCCGTCTTTCCTCCCACGTCGAGAATTTTATGCTGGAAAAACACAAAATAAAAAAAATTAAAAAAAAAAACTTTTTACCTTTCATCCATTCTTCCACTACAGACTTTTTGATGTTTAGTTCCTCTGTGAGGAACCAAATATCCTTTATTTTTATTAATAGATAAATAAATAAATAATCTATAGTTGTATATACATCTATCCACTTTTATCATAGTGTCCAATACAAATTAACCATACCACGCTGGTAATATAAAACTAAAACCTCATTTTCAGCCAGTCTATATTTTTTTACTGGCTACACTTCAAGACGCCACAAACTATTATACTTATCTCTTTCCTGATACAAAGTATCACACGCAGGTGATACGAACTCAGTACGAAACCTCTCATCTTCAGCTCTGCCAGGGTATTACCTATCCCTCATCACACCAACAAGTCTACTGTAGTACTGCTTATGACACGTTGCTGATATGGACACGCGGACAAAACCCATCTTTAGTTGTACCTCTCTATATTTATCTACTACTTATTCTTTAAGCCAAAAACAATAAGCCATACTTATCACGCTCCTGGTATGAATTTGAGGAGAAAAGCTTATCTTTCAGCTTTATCAGTCTATATCTTCTACTACCTACCCTTCAAGACGCCCCAACCAGAGAAATAATAATAATAAATAAATAAGTAGATAAATAAATAAATAATACACGCTACTGTTACTTTGTGGACAGAACCTTATCTTTCAGCCATACTAGCCTATACTTTCATCACCGTTCTCCATTCCCTTCAAGAAGAAATAAATCCGTACTTTAAATTACGCCAAGAGCAAACATCTATATTCTTATCTCACGCTGTTGCTATATGAACGAGTGGCCAAACTTTTATTCCTCAGCATTACTAGTTCACACCAAACATTACACAGGTTTTTCGGCAACACTTCGTCTTTATACCTCCAGACTTACATTCATTTACCCTATTTGAGAGCTATTTTCCTCCTGAGTCTAGTCCAATAATCTCGATCATTTATAATTTTGCTTCCTGTCAAGTCCTCTAACATCCCATACGTAAATCACTCTTTTCTTGAGTCTATTCCAGTCATCTACCACCCTATGAGAAAACCAAATTCTTCCTGAGTCTAATTTGGCCATCTATTCCTTTCGGAGTCTATTCTAATCACCTAACACCCTACCAGCGCTAACTTCCTACCTAACCCTATCACAGCCATTTACTACTACCCTTTCCTAAGTTTATTCCAGTCATGTTACCCTTTTTGAGAACCAGTTTCCTCCTATGGTGATGCCTGGACAGATACAGTAAAAGAAACACTACTTGAAGGGGCTGACTGAAACACAAGCTGGAAAATATGCGATATACAGTATATATTAATTATTCTGTGAACATTACCGAGGGTGTGTATGTGAGGGATGGTTACTGTCCACCGACGCACAAACACACGCTCACACACACACAGACACACGCACACACACACATTGCTCGGCGTGTGTGCATGCATGTATAGTTACTCAACCCTCTGTTCTGTTTCCGTGTGACAAATCTTTATTCAATCTTCTCCCTCCGTGATGCGTTGAGGGGAAGTAATAATAATAATAATAATAATAATAATAATAATAATAATAATAATAATAATAATAATAATAATAATAATAATAATAATAATAAAATAAACAAGCACAGTCAAAACAGTACACAATAAACTAAAGGCTGAAAAAATAACTAGGCTAACATAAGTACACACTATTATCAAAGTCAGTATAGATATGTGCATATCAGTAGTAGTAATAAGAAGTCTTGTTAAATTATACTTTTTTTTTTTTTTGCTTGTCTTAATTAGTAGTAAACATCCCATTCATATTACCCCCATTGTATATCGCTACCTTTAATAATGTACAGCCTCATTTGTTCCCACTGCTCCCCCATTAAGTGCCCACAGACCCATGCATTCCCTCTCCCCATTTCCTGTCTGCACCATTAATCACTTAACTGTTTCCTAACCAAAGAATATTTATAAATGGATGATACATGCATGAGAGAGAGAGAGAGAGAGAGAGAGAGAGAGAGAGAGAGAGAGAGAGAGAGAGAGAGAGAGAGAGAGAGAGAGAGAGAAATTTCGTCACAACCTGAAGACAATGTTTTAACATTTCTAGTCCTAAATAAAGTCCCATAAATAAAAAAAAATATTCATAAAGAGCCAATATTTTCTTTGGTAGCCCAACCTCAAAAAAGTAACAATAATCTTACCATCTTCTATAATAGTGTAAAAAAAAAAAAAAAAGATTAAGACAAGACCTTCAGAAGCCTCACACAACAATTCTAACACTTCTCGTAAAGCTGTCAGACATGAATGGGCAAAATGTTCTCCCCCACCTCCAAAATGACAATAATTCTTCCACTTTCCATAATATAGTCAGTCTGAAAACTCCCATGGGCAAAATTTTCAAAGCCTGAACCTTAAGACAATAACTTTTCTACAATTTTTTTTTTTCTTATAGCCAGTCTCATAGATGATAATTCATCCATCTTCCATACAGTCAGTCTGAAAACTCCCATGGACTAAAGTTCTCAAAGCCCAAACCTTAAAACTTTAACAATTAATTCTTTCTACAGTCCGTCTCATTACAGTCACAGATAAATAAGGAAGGTTTCGACTCATCTGGATTAAGATGCACAAAACAGCCTGAAAGATTCACCAAATTCAACCGCTTACTCTGAACCCAGTTGAATCTGCCTATCACACCTGAACTACTATTAATTTGTGTCTAATAAATCCATATCACCTTTAGAAACCCACCATTACAAGACTGGATAACACCCTTGCGACTTTCAACCTTGTCACTTCAGGACTCTTGAATTTCATCCTTTGAAACAATTACATGATATGTTTTGTAGCCACATGAGAACATCTACTTTATGAAGCTCCACTCTTGTTCTCCAGGACTCCAGCCACGCCCAAGTGCAGAGTTTAAAGTATCTTATTGTTCCCTTGGAGTTGTCATCTCAGTGATATCAGTACAAGAGATGATTAAAAAAGTATATATTCTCATGCAGCTGCAAAAAGACATTTTAATTTGTTGTTTATAAGCTTCAAATTGAATTAAAATGACCTTGGAAGACTCTCACTTGTTATCTTCTTACACTACTGTACTGATATTCACTCAGCCTTGAGGGTGGATAGTGTTAATGGTTACGAACTACTCATTACTCTGACTCCACTTTGCAATGTGTCCATATTAAGTCTCTTGATGGATAAATTCCTAGTTGGTTGACAGATTCTACTCCCTTAGCACACATAACTTTTTCAAAAATACAAGTTCTGGGCATAACACCTCTTTTCCTGAACTCAAGCAAGTAAGGTTACTCTGTCAGAAATGTCCATAAATCGACTCTGTACAATAGTACACAGAGAAGTCACCAGCTGAGCACAGGGTACGATGCAGAGTCCATCAACATGCACATACCAATGTCTCACTTTTAGATGCTTCGGTCACATCATGAAAATAAACCAAGAACTGGATGCAGCTTCAGGTTCTCCTAAAAAAAAAAAAATCAACAGAACTAATGCTTTGTTCAATTAAATATATATAACCTTTTTTCACAAACAACACACAAAATATTGGTTGGGTGTAGCAGCACAAGGTTCCCCCAAACGTAACAAATTTCCCATGCATATAGATAAGGATAAAAAATAGGTGTGTGGTGCCCTCGGGGGTTCACCACCATCACTGGAGGGTCACACTACCATCACCAATCAGCAGCTTTCTTTTATTGCACTCAGCAGCCAGTCACTATCACAGGGACTTGTTTCTCCTTCATGTGGTTCTTCTCACACTGTCACCATGGGAGAGACGAACACACAGTTGCCCCAAGGAGTGACATCACAAAGTTCAGCAAATTTTGTGTTTCTAAATTGAATGGAAACTAATGCATGGACTTATATTACCCAGTAAAGACCAAGAATGTGATGTGATGGATGAAGGTACCTGACTGATTTAGGTCTGAAACACTACACCAAACATGACAACACTACTTAGGGCAACTGTGAAGGTCACCACATGTCCACTGCCATCAGGAGGCTGGGAGGAGGTGAGGGAAGGGACCTCCCCACCCTGCCAGGCTGCATCCAGGATCCCGTCAGGACTATTCACGGGATGTCTGTTGCTAACTTTCAGGTTCAGATGGGAGAAGCCCTGCATGAAGCACAGCCAGTACGCAGCAGGGCCCTAGCTAGCACCATGGCTCCATCAGACTTCTTGGGACTGCTCAGACATGAACTCCCAAATCCAAGTCCGTTTTCCCAGTTTTGCCGTACAAAATTTTGACAAAGAATTCAACCTTTTTTCATTATCATTAAGAATTTCACTACATACTCAACTGAGGGCTAATGTTTTTTGAGTACAGTACATTAGTGCAGCTCAAAACACTGCAGGGGCCTTCCAAAAGTAAGACCAGCTAACCTCGGCAACAGGGTAAGGCAAAGAGGCTGATTTGCAACTTCCACACATTTTGCGTCAAGATGCGAGGCTTTGTGTCCACAGAATTTTGACGGGGACACCTGGGGACTAGGCGGGGAGAGGGTTGGCTGGCTGGGTGATTGCAAAAATTGACTTTTCACACATTTTCTGAATTTTTCTTTTTTTTTTTTTTTATGATCAACCTTACAAAAATGTGTCCTGTGAAAATATAGGAATAATCTTGCTGGGTGTGGTATTGGTGTGAGCAGGCAAGACCTACCACCAGCTATGTACAAAAAAAGCTCTGCTAGAATGATCATTCCCATCCTGCAGTTGAACACTACACCAGTGAAGCAAGATTTCACAAGTTGTGTCTAAGTATTAAGTAGACATACCAATGTTGCACTGGCCGTCGATATATAAGTGAGAGGAGATTGCAAATTGTATATATTTTCAAAGCTGCACAGGCTGTGATCCACTGGAGTGTCAGCTGCTTTGTGGAACCCAATCAATTATCATCCATGCTGGTTTCACAAGTGTCTAAGTAGAAAGTACAAAAAGTTTAATGTTATGTATGTTTCAGTCATGCGTAACTAACATATTATGTATTTCACAAGACATAAAATCCCATAACTCTTTCAGGGAGAGCCCAAAAGTTTTATGTTATACTGCATGTGCCAAGCTTAAGCTGAAGCCTGCTCTGAATATTGCATTACCATACCACCTCATCCTCCTCATGTATGCAGCCCTCCTCAACTCAACCCAACACAACCCTCTCCTCACTGCTTCTCCCTCCCTCCTCAGACCACTACTTGCCTACATGCACAGGAACTGAACACAGGCAAGAAGTCAGCTTCAATGCAGTGCTGTCAATTGTTCATGGCGCAAATATTCAATGATATGCAACTGTTCAAATATGACAGGAAGTTAAACATTTGTAAAATATACAGTATAAATAAGTTACTTTCTTACACTACTCTTGGACTTGCTATAAAAGTACTCTTATAATAATAAATAGAAGAGGCAATATTGCATACAATTTTCACCTATTACAAATTCTCAGGAAATATATTTGCACAAGAGTTTGAATATTTAAGAAACTAGCATAAAGTGAGGACACAAGGGGTGTTAAGAGGCTGCCTGGCTAGCCACACTTCTGACCCTGAATGGCCACAGCCTGGCTAGCCACACACCTGCCCATTGCCTAGCCGGCCACACACCAGGCCATTCCCTGCCTGGCTGGCCACACACTGGCCATGAACCAGGCCACTCCCTGCCTGGCTGACCACACAATGGCCATGCACCAGGCCATTACCTGCCTGGCTGGCCACATACACGCACACATGCATGCAGCCTCACACACACACACACACACACACACACACACACACACACACACACACATGCACGCAGAAGTGCATGATGGTGCACAGGCGCATGTGAGCGCACACAAACATACATGCACACAGACACACACACACACACACCCTGTACAAATTAGTGTGATATAAAGAGTACATCTACAATGCTTATTTACAAATTGGAAATAAAAATTTAATCTATACCTACACATAAAAAAAAAGAAAATGAAAAAAAGAAAAGAAAAAAGTGGCAAAGCGTGCAGGACCTGAAACCCTCTCCATTATAAAAGGAAGGGGTTTTCTTCTGAGGGCTGGGCAGGGGTGGGACCCCAGGGTCCTGGGGTGGACCCTGAGGGGGGTGGCACCCCAGAAAGGCCTACACTCCCAATGGCGGTGGTTCTGAGCTGGTTCATGGAGGGCTTGGGAGCCTGCTGCGCCTGGAAGGGGTTGGGGGGGCTGGGGGAGCTGAAGGGGTTCACACCTGTAAAAGACGAGGGCGGGAGGCTGGCTGTAGCGAATGGATTGTTGGTGGTGTTGAGGTTGTTGTTGTTGAGGTTGTTGATGAAGGAAGAGTTGGAGGAGGGCAGAGGGGAGAAGGTGGTGCCTGTTGGGAGAGAATAAACCCACACGCATGAATCCTGGTCACCCCGCACATGCACACACACACACACACGCACACACGCACGCACACACACATACACACACTATTACTGTGCAGCCCTACATCAGACTTTACAACATCAACAAAAGCTAACCATAATTAACTAAGACAAAATTGTAGATGGCATTCAAATACTGTGACATTAAGAAAAATTGGTTGAAAATCATTAAGAAAAAATCAGAAAGTAAACACTGATATGAAAATAAGAGCATGAAAACTAACAAAAACTGCCACACAGACACATCAATAAAGAAGTCACAATACAAACCAAGACCACCAGTGTTACAAAAAAAGGTGAACACATTGTTAGAAGCCCCACTCATGCATCAGTAATGTTTGGATTATGTACAACAAACAAGTATTGGTCACTGTCTGTTCTCCTCTATGTGTCAGACATGATGAAGGCTGAGAACCTTCCCCTGAGGACCTAGAGTCCTCCTGACACGTGCAGGAGCAGCAGCACATGACAAGCATGTGGATGACTACAGGTGTGGTGGCATTCATGACCAATAAAACCACAAGTGATCCCCACATATAGTACTGCAGTAATTCATGCATCTTGATGGGACTTGGAGTACTCTGAAGTACACCTACACAGAAGGACTATGATACACACTTGTTGAGAAGGCAAGTGCATCCTAAGACTCAGGGATACTATGTCCCTATTTGCTAAACACTGGTGGCTGCATCAATCAGTGCACCAGACCTCATGTTCTGCATTCCACAGTGGTCCAGTTCGGAATATTACACACTGCACTACAGCTCTGGCCGCATCACAGCTATGGGCTGCCACATTCCCTTCATCTAGCACACAGCCGCTGATGAGCCCACTAGCACAAGGGCACCATTCCTTGCCTCTGGCTTCAAGTATTACCTCACCTCTGGCACACACTCTGAGGCACCACCACTTGAGAGCTACAGTTACTATACACGGCAACATTACAGGGTTGGCCTCACACAAGCCCTGCAAGCCAACCGCTAGCCAGCAGCACCACCAGCACCAGGGAGGGGAGGCCTTATACCCTGCAAAGTCTCAGGAGGTGTTAGTAATCAACTGACAAACTAAGTGAGAACCCGGCCCTCTTTGTGCCACTGGTGAAATACACGGAGTGCCACATTCAGGTATCAAACTTTACTATTGCCTGTCCTGTACAAGTCAACTAAAGACAACACAAAACAGGACAGATAAGCCACAACTCTGAACTTTGAATGTTTCAGCCACTCTGTTCTTAAGGAGAATCACAGCCTGGTGTGTAGATAGCATCATTGGAAAACTACAAATCTTGACTCCACACATAGCAAATAATCCGTCTTCCTTTCACCAGTGACACAAATACTGCTCTAAGTTAAAAACAGGTGAGAAATGACTGCAAAGCTGGCATGTGAAAGCTCTACAGCCCAGGACAGATAAAAGGGTAAATACTCTGCAAAATAATGGTGCATAAATTGTTAGTGATAGTTTGTGAAAACATAATGATGACATGGATGAGTGACTCATTCACTCTCACACACACACACACACACACACACACACACACACACACACACACACACACACACACACAAAAACACACACACACACACACACACACACACACACACACACACTAACACACACTAACACCAAGAAGAAAAATACAGTGTTGCAGAGTAAATTGTAAGATTTTGAATAAGTTAAAAGTTTTGTAGTATCCTCTGTAATTCCCCAACACCAGTATTACAATAAGGTATACAATATGTAACTTGAATGAAAATGATTGTTATTAATAGTGTGAGTATGTTATATTTCCTTCCCAGCAGACAAGTTAAGACTTTCACCCACACTGATTTCTACATGTCAGAACAAAGATGATCTATAAAAACCATTTAT
This sequence comes from Scylla paramamosain, assembly GCF_035594125.1. NCBI lineage: Eukaryota > Metazoa > Arthropoda > Malacostraca > Decapoda > Portunidae > Scylla > Scylla paramamosain. The sequence goes on from NC_087184.1 coordinate 14,569,932, forward strand.
ACAAGCTAATAAGGATACCTACTCCTGTGTTACTGCACTGGTTAATGGCAAATAAAGCTGCCCACATCAACATTATCACAGCAGGGCATTTGTGACATACTACCCACAGTAATCTGGTTAGACGAAGCAACATGGTGACAGCAGGGCACTGGTAAGAGACTACCCAAGATTATATGGTTAGGTTAAGACACTCGCCATGAAGACAAACACCAAGACAAGTACATTCATGGTCAGGAGTTGAGTAACCTTCCCCACTCACTCACTGTGCTTCATGTTCTCCATCAGTCTTAAGTCCTCTGATCTTCTTTTTATCTCGTAACAGAATCAAGTAGCTGACAGATTCTTAGCACGTCAAAGAACCTTGGATTCTAAGATCAAAGGACCTCAGATTCTTAGACCAAAGACCCTCAGATTCTTAGGACCTCGGATTCAAGGTAATGGCAACCACAGCATAGTGAGTGAGGTGTATTACTCAAATACTGACCAGGACTGCACCACAAAACAAAGGAACAAAATTTACGTAAGACCAGATTAGAAGCCTGAGTGTGGCTTTGAGGTGGACCAGGCGGGCCAGTCATCAGCCTTACCTAGCCCAGTGGGGGCTTGCTTGGCTGACACCAGGTTATCCAGGTTCACCAGGTTGGAGTTCTCCCCCAGGAAGGCTGCAGGGGACTTGGACTTCTGTGGCGGTGCCTTGGTGGTGGAGATGCTGGTGATGTCTGTCACTGATGCACTCAAGCCACTCAGGTCAAAGGCATCAGAGGAACCATCTGTAGGTGGGAAAGGAGTCAATCGCGTGGTGGTATGCTGCCTCTCTGTCTATGCTGATCTGAGGTTAATCATCATACTAGTTTCACTCCGTATGTGTGGCCAAAAAAGAAAGTATTACCAGGAACAGCACTCGGAGGTCTCGAGACTATGTAAAAGTTAACCACGACTTTGGATTCAGTGTCCATTTAATGCTTTTCTACATTTTTCTGATAATATTTTGGGTTTCATAAAAGCAAATTCAGCATCCTCAGATCACAGGCAAAGATATATTACTAATAACTTTAAAATGCATAAATAATTTCAAGATCAATCACACTTCACTTCTCCAAAGACTCACTGTTGGTTGGCTTCTCCCTGGTGGACAAGGCGGTGAACTCATCCATGTCCCTGTTGTCTGTGGGGGTGAGGGGCGAGAATGGGTCCCTGGAGGGCGGTGGCTTATTCTCCACGGGCTCCCAGGGGTCCTTGGCGGGGGGCACACTCCCCAGCACTGCCCATGGATCGTTGCCACAAATACCTGACCAGAGGCGGAGGGGTGATGTAGGATGTCAATATTGGGTGTTGGTGTGGAGTTAATGCATTAAATAAAAGAATGTTACAGGTACTTTTCTTTTGTGTTCAAGAATAACTATACAGAAAATTAAATTGTCTTCTCTCTTAATCCTACTCCTTTTTCCTTTTTTGGAAATGGCATTTGCGCAGGTTTTTTTTTATCTTTTCTTTCTTTCTTTTCTTTTTCTCCCTTTACCCAATCTCCCTGCTACATAAAAATATAGATAAAAATCAATTTCTGGATACTGAAATTACCAATGGGAATGTCATATTTGTCCAGAGTTCTGTAAGTCAAATTCTACTCTTTTACAGTGTGTCTTGTTTTGCTATAAAACATTACTCATCTAAGGTTAAACTCACAGGCAATGGAACTTAGCAACACCACTAATTCCTACTTGTCATGTTGCTGTAAATGACAAACCTATTCTACACACATCATTCACTCTCAACAGGGCAAAAGAGTGTAAATGATGTGTGTATGAGTGTATGGTGCTTTGTCTGGTATATAGGCCATACTCTGAAACACTTCTGTGTCACACTTCCACCACTTTCAAAAGGCTCTGGGTGAAGCTGCACAAGTTTTTAAGAGTGTTTTTATGGTTCTCATGACAGACTAACAAGACTTCAACAACATCAACAGGAGAAACACTCTTGAGAACCCAGCTAATCATTTCTATGGCCTTTAAAATAGTTGTGGTGAGAGAGCAGTGTTTCTGGATATGAGCTATAGAAAGATAGATAAATTTACCAGTTGCATTCATCACTGTGAGACAGAGATGCTTCTGAGACAATACTGCAGCTCCTTACCTCCCATGGGTGGCTCTGGAGATCTGGCAGGGGCCCAGGGATCAGTGGTGGGTGGGGACGTCATGCGTGAGGGCGGACCAGACACCGGGGAGCCCCATGGGTCAGGCTGAGGGAGGCACAGGGCCACGATTGTTATGCATGACCACAAACACAATGGTGAGGTGATTAGCAAGGCACGTAAGGGACACCACATGCCCCTCACATCTATGAGGACAGAAATGTGCAAGATACAGGGTACGACACATTACAGATCTAAAAATGAATCCAGCCACTAAAGAAATTGAGACGGAATATAAGAGTACCACAAAAAAGAAAGAGAAAGACTACTGCGTGACCCAAAAGTGATGTGCAGTACCTGATTTGAAACTCTGAGACTTGAGAAAATAGAGAAAATTAGAGAGTAGAGAGTAGAGAGAGAGAGAGAGAGAGAGAGAGAGAGAGAGAGAGAGAGAGAGAGAGAGAGAGAGAGAGAGAGAGAGAGAGAGAGAGAGAGAGAGAGAGAGAGAGAGAGAGAGAGAGATACAGTACCTGGTTGGGTGTTTCTGAGCCACCATTGGGAAGAGCCATGCCCCAGGGGTCTGTCTGCAACACCACATACACCACTCTGTTACTCTCAGATGCACCACACCTCTGCCTATGCTAGCCTGGCCTCAACACGGTTTGCATCACCACCTGCTACTGCTGCGAACACTAACACCACACCATACTGAGCTGAACTATAAAAGATGCCTACCACTGACAGACAGCTGGGGTCCCCTTAGTATTAGTGTGTTTCCTATGGTCTTATAAGATTATTTTTTTTCCCTGCACAATGACTTCTTATTTGTACAATTTGCTGTATTATGTAAGAGTTATGGATGTTACGAGTCTCTAATTATCACTGATTTGCTTTTAAATATATCTTGAAAGTCTTTATCATGACCAGCTTTGGGGTGTTTTATTTTTATGTATCATGTAAACTTTGACATATTGTGTAAAGTTTGCTACATCATGTATGAGTTATGGATGTTACAAGTCTTTCATTCTCACTGATTGTGCTTTTATAAATATATCTTGAAAGTTTTTGCCATGATCATCTTTGGAGGGTCATCTTTTTTTTATATATATATCATTTAATATTCTCATACATATTTCACACATCAATAAGAACTCACACTGTTAATAATACAAACAAAATTAAGCAGGATTCAATAAACAAGATACATCAATGATACAAAAGGCGCATTACACAGATGTACGTTACAGAAATATGCTTCTGAATGTTTTTTTGGGGGAGGGTAAATAACTGTTTCAGTTATTTTTCCACAAACTATCCAATTAAAAAAAAATATATATATATATATATCAACAGGTGTAGCCAGGATGAGTCAGTATTTCCATAATCTGCACAAAAGCTGCTAAACACTATACCCACAAGTTTTGGCATCTGGCTCTGTGCTAAGGGTTAATCAACACTACAGCTATAACGGTAAACCACTGTTAGTCTCACCAGCCCATCCATAATGTTGCCGTTACTAAACAGATCATCCAAGGAGCGAGTGGCTTGGGCCAGGTTGAGGTTTTGCTGGTGACATAAAAACATCAGGGTAGGTTATTTCCTTGAGGGATTTTGCACATCTCAGGAGCCTTAGTGGCATTTGTACACACATGAAAAGCGAGATTCAGGTCATGTACACAGTTCACCTCGTGAGCGTGCTAGCCACACACGCTGAGAGTTCATGAGATACCTCTGGATAAACACAACACAAAATTCGCGAATGGTAAGAGAAAAGCGCTCTAGTATATATTATTCAAACACAGGTGAGGTAAGCACCAGACAAATCCTTCCTAGCTGTATGTAATGAACAGCTGATACAACCATAGCACTAAATGAACTGGAGTAGCAGGTTACCTCATCCCAGAACTAAATGGGGAGTAGAATAAAGAGCTACCTGAGAAACAATTAATTCACAAAAGTAGCACCGGGGAGCAAGACCCTAAAGCACAGCAGATGACGACCTTTGTGTTAGTGGGTGTCTGCAATCTGGCCTACCCTGATGCAGGCTGGATACTGACCTGCACAGGACCCCAAGGACTAGCAGCTGAGGAGAGACTAATAGGCTTCGCTGGCTGTGTGGTGGAGGGTGTGGCAAGGCGTGAGGAAAGAGGTGACTCAAGCAAGGATGCATAAGAGGAAGGTGACGGAGGGAAGAGAGAATGCCGGTTGGGAAGTGTGGCAGAAGCAGAGGCAGAAGAGGAAGTGACAAGAAGGGACGTAGGGCGAGGAACGGAGGGTGAGTCGTGGAAAGGGTTTGGAGAAGGGGTAGAGGAGCGGTTCTGCCTTGGGGTGGCAAAAAGCAGAGGTGAGGAATTTAAAAGTGGAGGATTGGAGTGCCTGAGTGTGACATCAGAGCCTTCGGAAAAAGTTGTGGGGAAGGAGGTGGAGGAAGGGAGTGGCGGTACAGGGGGAGGTGGTGGTGAGAAGTCTACACCAGGCAAACTCTGGTGGGAAGAAATATATGTGACCCTTTATAGACATTCATGCACGAGGACAAAAAACATAAGTGGAATCATTAAAAAATACTCTTAACTTTGTATAATCTGAAGACAAATGGTGCTGTAAGATTAAGAAGATATAGTATACATGACATTACAAACACAAGTGCTACAGAAACTCTTTATAATCAAGGCAAAATTTAAATATATAGATTGTATGGAGATGAGACAATACCAAACAAGAAATTAAAGAGTTTGCTAAAAATACACTAGAAATAACTATATATTCAAAACAAAATTCTTCAAAAAAATAAAATAAATAAATAAATAATAAAACAGTGAACATAAAAACCCAAACAGGAAAAAAAATAAAACCAACATACAAACAAACTTTCTAGAATGACAAACTTAAGTGAAGATGGAGTGAGAGAGAGAGAGAGAGAGAGAGAGAGAGAGAGAGAGAGAGAGAGAGAGAGAGAGAGAGAGAGAGAGAGAGAGAGAGAGAGAGAGAGAGAGAGAGAGAGAGAGAGAGAGAGAGAGAGAGAGAGAGAGAGAGAGAGAGAGAGAGAGAGAGAGAGAGAATCAAGAGAGCAAAAGATAGAACCAACACAAAAATTTTCTAAGTGACAAAAAAGGATGAAAAACAGAAAGAAAACCAGTTGGGTTAGTATGAGAGGAGCACCAGTGAGGGGGAGGAAGGGAGAGGTTACCTTGATGTGTGCCGTGTGCTGCGGGGAGGCTGAGGTGGCAGAGGCGGTGGCATTGGACGTTGGCATTCCCCAGGGGTCGAGGGTAACGGTGGAGGGTGGGGTAGAGGCAGGGCGGGCACCCCCTCCGTTGACCCCGCTATGGGGATTAAAATTGATATCTAAAAGGTCATTCATGGCGGACTCGTCTTCTGTCTGTGTCCTCCTGCACTCCCTGTGGTGGAGAAACCCAAGCTCACACCAGCCTTGCTACCACTGACCCATTGCTGAGTCAAGTCTCGCTACTAAAGGTTCTACTCAACATGACTGTCTTGTGCTCAACGCTTAACTCAAGTCCCAATCTCGCAAACTTCACTGCACTTGCATCCTGCACCTTTCTTTTCATTAAGGAATTGTGCAAGTGTCAAATGCAGCATTTAATTTTGAGTGCTTGATTACTTTATAGGAAGTACTGATATGATAACCTGTAATAGCTTTGAGGTGCATGGTGTGTCTTGTACCACTAAAGGTGTTACTGTATGTGATAATTCATCCTATGCCACACATCAACACACTACAGGATTGTAATGGATCTGAAATTCAATACACAACAGACACCACAGCAAACATTCATCTCCCACTGGTGGGCCAGAAGAGACAGGATCATGAAACTCAGGTATCACTGTGCTGCACCAACTATCCTTTTAAGCCTTTATGGGAAACTGCATCTACGTACAGGAGAAAAATTACAAGACACAATTTCATACTCAAAACCAAGTAAGGACAGCTGGGTGAGGGCCCCAGGGTATACGTACTTGAAGTCCTCCTCACTCTGTGTTATGGCCATCTGCAGCCGCACATCATCTGAGCGTTTCTTCTGCTCCTCCTGCTCGGCCTCCTCCTTGCTCATGGCCAGGGCAAGCTGTAGCTGCAACTCCTCCTCTCCAACAGTTTGGGGCCTGGCTGCTTCAAGCTCTGGAGGCATAGGGTGCAGTGAGGGCGATGGGGGAACATCAAAATAGATACATAAGCATACACGCACACATATGCACAAATGAGCGCCACTGTCCACAACAGGGCTCTCAAAAGCCTCTACAAAAAGTCAAATTATCAACTTGTCACATCCTAGCAGCTCTAAGCAACTTCCCTAGTGGTCTGCTTATAATGAGCCTTGCTTCCTTCATGTCAGTTACCACTCTCACCAGACTTGCAAGAGGCTATCTAACCACACATACACACATCACAATGTCAGCGTGGTTGTGGAGTGCTGATATGTGTGAACACTTCCTAGATATGTCAACTCTCAGTTAACTTTAAGAGAAACTGAAATAGCAAATGGGCGTAGAGGACACCAACCTGTTAGGGACAGCCCACCATTACTGTGAGCCTTTGTGTGTGATAAATAAACCTTAAATCATCATGCACATTGCAGCCAGTTACGTGTGGCTCAGCAGACAAAACACACAAGCAGACACATGCAGTTAAGTATATGAAAGTGTGACACATAATGAACTAAGATATGTGGACACCTGAGAGCTTGACACAGGTGACAGAATATTATATAATTTTGAGGGCGATATCAAGCATACAGGGAGAATGTGCAGTGGAGAGAGTGACTTCACAGGTGTGCCATGGAAGAGAAATGGTGCTACAAGAGAACTTTTGAGGCATGTGAAGTTTTCTCCTCTTTTCACTTGAGTCACTAGAGTATTACTAAATAAAAATGCCGAACCACAAGATCCAATTATATCATAAGGGAGTTCCACCAGAGGAGGGCGAGATAAGACACTTTTCTCATAAACTTGGGAGAAAAATCCAGATGGGAGGATGAAAGAAAAATTGTGAACAAGTCAAAGCACACCAAAAACTGCAGGCTGAATAAGTGAAAAAAAAAATCCACAGAAAACAAATAAAAACATAAAAAGCACCAGTCTGGGAGCACTTGATGAAGGTGAAGTGGCAAGAGTGTGTGAACACCAAAACACTATTGAAAAGTCAAAATACACCAAGAACCAAAGGCTGAAGTAAGTGAACAAAAAAATCCACTGAAAATCAAATAAAAACATAAAAAGCACTAGTCTGGAAGCACTTGAAGGTGAAGCAGCAAGAGAGGGTGTCAGGAGGGGGATAAGGGTAAACAAAGCCAAGAATCCCCCGAGTGAGTTGTCCCACAGGTAGGATGGTCACTCACGCGGCTCCAGACCTGAGGGGCCGTCCTTGATACCGAAGGCGTTACGCTCCGATGGGCGACTTGTGCTGGTGACGAAGGTCTGTAACAAGGGCATAGGTCAGATAACGATGTGTGTGTGTGTGTGTGTGTGTGTGTGTGTGTGTGTGTGTGTGTGTGTGTGTGTGTGTGTGTGTGTGTGTGTGTGTGTGTGTGTGTGTGTGTGTGTGTGTGTGTGTGTGTGTGTGTGTTACTATACTGTGCTGTGTGTCTGTGTAGGACTGTGTCTCAAAAAGGGCACAAGTGAGGTTAGTGTGTGTGTGTGTGTGTGTGTGTGTGTGTGTGTGTGTGTGTGTGTGTGTGTGTGTGTGTGTGTGTGTGTGTGTGTGTGTGTGTGTGTGTGTGTGTGTGTGTGTAAGCAGATAGTACAAATGCACCTGTCTATTATTAATTATTATGCAAAAAGATATAATTAAATTCATTCCAATAATTTTCACAAAGAACTTCATTGAATCAACAATTTGTCTTTCTTTACAAAACGGCAAAGTAAACTGAAAGTACCAAAGAATCAAAACTGAGCAGATGATTCAGAATACAGAGATCAAGAGCAATTCAAAATCTGCCAAATCAAACTACAGTAGTGAGTGAACCCCAAAAAATAAAAGGTTAAGCCATGTACAAAGAACAAAGGTATAAATCTACAAGAGCTATTTATTGATGCTACAACTCCTTCATGTGGAGGTTGAGGGAGACCAACTGAGAGTGAGTGAGTGGGAGGTAACGCAAAGCAGATACTTACATCATGGTAAGTGGGACTAGTGGGAGAGCTTATATCCTGTGAAGGAAAGTGGGAAGAGAGCGTTCAACATAAACAAGTTACAAATATTCAGCCATCTCCAGCATGTTCTCTGTCTCTCACTCAGGCTTGGGAGATGCAGGCAGCCATAAATTTCTGATGTTCAAAGATACATTAAGAAAATCCTGGGTCCTTATTTTCAAGTGCTTTATCCTCTCAATAGGACTGTTTGCTAAGGCCACAGTGATTTGGTCTTCATGGGTGTTTCTTCCAGTGATGATGCAGAATCCTTGTTAAATTACCACTGCAATCATGAAAAACACCCTTGAAAACTATAACTTCAACTACAGCCAAATGAAAGCAGAATGAGAATGTGATACTTTACATTTTCTTTTATTATGGATCTCTTAAAAAACTGCAGCATGAGCCTTTGACTGTATGGCTTCTCAGACTTAATACAATGTGGTGCAAGGTCAGAGCATAATTTTGAGACACCACAGACAGCAAAAGGAATGATACAGCAACTCAGACTTCCTAGTGGCTGCAGTTTCATCCTTGCTCCATTGTAATCATCTCATGTCATATCAGCAGTCAATGAGTAACACAAGACTGAGATGCCACACGTGCTAATAAAAAACCTGAACATTTCTCCACTCAGCCTGAGAGAGAGACAAAGAGCCAAGAATCATCCCAAGCATTCTCAAGAACATAGATGGATAATAAAGCTAAATTATAATGGAAATCAAAATAAAAGTAATTGTATTACTGCTGTGTAGGTTATCTAGCAGCATAATACCTGAGGCAGCAGAGGGAGGGAGGGGTGAGAGAGGGAGCAGGGAGCAGAGGGAGGCACAGGGGAAACCATTCCTTGGCCTCCTCTCCTCTACCCTTACAGTCCTTCAGTGATAAAAAAGGGAGGGAAAGAAAATAAATGTGCCAGCCACCCACACAACTGGTGATTGAAGCAATGTGGAAAAAGTCCAATAGAAGTTGAGCTTGGAATCACTACATATAATATAAGCTAAGTGTGTTCTAAAGTTAAGGATAAGAATTATGGAAAAAAAAGGGTTAGAATTCAGTATCTTCTTATAATTTTGGGAGCCCTTCTCTCCCTTCTGCCTCTTCCCTCTGATCACACACGCTTCATGGTCAGCGCAAATCAGCGCCCCTACCAATAACCAAGTCAGTCATGTATGGAAGGACCAAAACAGCATGAAATACATCCTGCAAAAGCATCGTAAGTTACAAATCAGGCAGTAAATCTCTGACGCTGGCCCAAACAAGCAAGATATTGGCTAGTGTTATGTTGATAGTGAACTGTCATGACAATACCCTACCTGGAGGAACATTACTGAGCTACAGACTGACTAGCACCATCACCACTGCAGCGATAGCATACAGTGTGCACTCTGACAGCACACCACCAGCATAGCCAATGACTCCTAACTAATACCAAGCAGTAAACTCTTTCAAGAATAAAGGGACAGGGAGAAGAGGGATGTGGGAGCTGTGATGTGTTGAAAATGAGGGAATGACAAGGGTGGGAAGGGTGGGGAGGTGAATGTAAGGAGGATGAGGGGGAGGAGGGGAGAAGCCCAACCTTATCTCCATCACACACGATGGTCAGCTCCTCTGCCTGGTTGCGTTCACTCTTCTGTGGGGAAGTGACACCTGTCAGCCCTCACATCACTGGCAGCCTTGTGGCATGATAGACACAGGAAAACACTCCATATTCCCCTCAACTTTCCCTCACCTAACAGAGGAAAACACTCCATATTCCCCTCAACTTTCCCTCACCTAACAGAAAGTGACACTAGGGGGGAAAACTCTCACCTTTCCTTCATTTAATGCCAGAGTGACACAGGAAAATAAACTCCACCCCACAATTTTCCCTTGCCTAACAGCTGAGAGTGACAAGGGAGAAAATTCTCACCTTTCCTCCACTTAACACCGGATATTGACACTCATCAATTAAGTGACAAGACACAGAGCAAAACTATCTCCCCTGCACCTGACATCTGATAGTGGACATGACTGAGGAGCTGAGGCCTCATGACACCATCAAATATCTGATGAAAAATAACACTAAATAACTGAGAGAGACCTGAAGGCACAAGACAAAACTTCCTATCTCCCTTTGTCTTCCCTTCACCAAAAACCCGATCAAAGAGTGGCATAGGAAATAAGTGTGACCTCAACCAAAGTCCAAGTCCCCTGTGGGTTGCTGGGCTGTGTGGCATGCCTAGGGGTGCCGAGTCTCCCAGCAACAGTCAACAAGAGCAGGAGGAACATTAGGAAGACGGTGCCCGGGCAGCTGTGTTTGGGGAGCCACAAGACACAGGCCAGAAACAATCGGTTAGAGTCAATAAAAGCCGACACAGTGGAGAGTGATGAGTTGTGTTATAGTAAATGTATACCAAGAGAATTACTATTGGGCCATACAAACACAGCCTCCTGCTGCTCTCTTGTCTACACACCAATCCACCTGTTATGCATTACCAGTGGGTTATGAATATTTAGTACCCCCATCTGTTGTGCTGCACTGGATCACATGCAGTTGCCCCCATGAGTGCCCACCCAATATGTGCAGAACAGAAATCTGCCTTGTGGTTGTTAGTAATTTTCCCACGTGTGAGCAACCGAGAGTAATTATGTGCCAATAGGAACTTGTTATATCTGAACCTGTCTTTATATTAGCCATCTTTTAACAATATTCATCCAGATTATTTTCTGAAGTTTTTTATTTACATTTATATGCAAAATTGGCAATGAAAATAATGACATGTCAATAATAAGTTGTTATATCTGAAATTACCTAAAGCAAAACCATTATTTTCATAGAATCATAATTAGTTGTCCTATGTTAGTTATATTTGCACCATGGAAACTTAATCAGTATAATCATAACAGGTGAATCAACAAATTTTTAGACCTCAATACAATCAATATAATTCAAGTATCCAAAAATTCATGTTAATCAGTGTACTCTCTTGATACAAACAGAAGAGCAAGAGGCTGCCAGAGTCTAATTAGAAGAGTAATCACTGTTAAAAATGCACAGAGAGAACAAATGTATAAAAGGAAAAAAAATGGGAGGCGTGACAGAGCAACAGAGTCAGACTTACACTGTCGCTGCCGATGCCAGACACACTCTGTGCAAACCTCTCCTTGGCCTTGAGGGCGCGCACCCGCTCATTGCGGAGGCGCTCCTCATCCTGTGACAGAATGCTAGGGTTATTCATTATGTAAAATTTGGCAAGGCTTAGCATTATCCTCACTATTCTTTAATTAGCACAGTTGGCCAGAGAAATGTGAGCACAATCTTGCTACTTTTCTATGTAAGAGGGGCAATGATCAAGGGCAACAAAACAGGAGAGAAAAAAAGGCCCACTAAGGTGCCAGTCCAAAATTAGTACAGTTTGCCATAACATAATACAAAAAGAGGCTGCAAGAAGCCAGTCAGTCTACATGTGGCAGTCCTTTGATGTCCAAGGTTTTAGTGACATGGTTTTAGACATGCATGTCAATGAAGTAAAGATTCAATTGTCTGTAAGGTTTAGGGAAATTCAAATTTACTAACATTTAATTTACAAAATTTTTCAAGTTAAAAATATAATAATTTTCACCTTTGTCCTGATCTATGTAGAATTTACACTAACAGAAAAATCCTCAAAATTTACCTTAAATACAATGAAATTTACCAATCAATTAAAAGAATTGCAAACCTATGGTTGATCCCAATTTACACATTTTTATTTAAGGAATGGTTCTGAGAGCATAACTCATTCATGCATCTTGATTTACTGGTAATACATTTAATCTTTACCAGTGATTGGCTTCACCTCAACTTTCCCCAGTGCTTCCATTTGGCTGAGGTGCTTTCCACCACACACTGACCTTGAGTAGGGTGACTAGCGCCTTGGCCTTCTCCCGCACATTCATGCCTTGGTCTTTGTTCTCCTCAAAGTACTGGAAGTCCTTCAAGGTCTCGATGGCAAATATGTTCTCCTTGCACTGGTCCGCAACCTGTGTGGAGATGCAGACATGGTGATGAGAGAAGAGAAGGGTTTGGATGGCACTTTTATAAGTAAGCCACATAACTTTTACTAGATAGGAGATTTACACACACACACACACACACACACACACACACACACACACACACACACACACACACACACACACACACACACACACACACACACACACACACACACACACTAGTGATTATGAACTGAAAGACTGAACACACATAATGAAAATAGATCTCTTAAAAATAAATAGATACATGTTTTACTGACCATACCAAAACAGTGACAACAACGACCCTCTCACCTTCTCACTGCCAGTCTTGATGAGGTACTCCAGCAGCACCAGCGCCTTGTACACGTGCCTCCAGTTGCGGCCGTGATCGTTGAGTCGCTTCCAAATCATCTGCATGATCTCTGTGAAGGCCACCACGTTGTAGGTGAGGTCCGCCACCTCCGACATGAGGGTGGACGACGGCCCCCACGGATCATTGCTGGTGGCCTCCCGCACTTTGATCTGAGGGTTGTGTAATGAGGTGGTTTTGTTACCTTATAGTTGGTTGGATATTAGTCTTAGTGAGAAAATGGGGTTATTCTTCTTGGGTTGTGATTGTTTGAAAATTAGGTACCTGTAATCAGTAAAGCAATGGGCTACATTTTGCTGGCTTGTGATTGATTGGTGAGGAAATGGGGTGATTCTTGTTGGGCTGCTGTGATTGGCTGAAAATTAGCTAACCTTAATCAGTGAGAAAATGTGATGAATTTTGTTGGGTCATTGTGACTGGTTTAAAATCAGTTAGCCTTAATCAGTGAGGAAATTATATAAATTTTGTTGGGTCGTCATGATTGGCTGAAAATTAGCTAGCCTTAATCAGTGAGGATATGAGATCAATTTTGTTGGGTCATTACGACTGGTTAAAAATCAGCTAGCCTTAATCAGTGAGGAAATGGGCTACATTTTTATCACTTTTCTATGCAGTCAAAATAATTCACCAGTTTTCTCTTTTTTTCATCCATTTCATACCAGGTTAGTTCTCCCAACAGCACCTGCAGACACTCACCTGGGCATCTGTGTAGTTGTGAGCAATGTTCTTGAGGTTGCGGCGAATGCCCGAAACATTCATTTGAAGGGCCATGAGGAGAGAGGTGGTGGTGGTGGTGGACTAGGAAGGAGTGGTGGAGGGCCAGGAGGAGGTGGTGGTGGTGTGGCTAAGAGGTAATGATGGCGACAGCAGCTCTAGTGGTCGGTGGTGTTATCCAGGGTCACTTCAGGTTCATTACTATGGCTCCTGGTGGCCCCCGAGATGTCTGTCTGTCTGTCTGTCTGGCTCACTCACTCGTGCTCTGAAGAGGGATGGAATATTGCCGCTGTTACTTTTGTGATTTACAGCAGTCACATTCTATGCATTTTGATCCTTTAATTTCACATCTTATGCATTGTGATCCTCTAATTTCACATTTATGCATTTCAGTATTGTTATTTTGGATCATAAACATTTTAATCCTTCTACTTAACATCCCACACATTTCAATCCCTCTATTCTATATCTTATACATTTCAACCCTTCTATTTCATATCCAACACATTTCAGTTTCTTTTTTTTGCATCTTATACATACATTTCAATCCTTCTATTTCACATTCCAAGCATTTCAATCCCACTATTTAACACATCAAAGTACCATTCACTCAAACAAAGAATTCTATTGTTTTGTTCTCTCTTAGCAAAAAACAATTCAATACTCTTCTAGCCATTCCTCTTCACTCACTTTCCTCCCAGTACTCCTGTCCTTGGCATATTTAAATTCAATGTTGACCTAAATTCTCATCTCACAAAGCACACATTCCATAGGTACACACTGACACACGTTAGGGAGCTTTTGTTGGTGTAAGGACCATCAACAAAAGGTGCTTTACATATATATAGCAAAATATCATTGTTTTTATATAGGACTCTTGAGGTGTCTTCTTTTGCTTGTGAATGATGTGTGTGTGTGTGTGTGTGTGTGTACCCCATGTAGGACTGCTGGCCTGGTGTAAAGACAGACAGATACAGAAATTTCATCTAGATTTACTTATTATTTTGTTTAGGTAATGATATTTACCCTGTAGAATCCTATCATAGCCATCAAGAATATACATCAAGTCAGGATATTTAGTATACAAATGAACAAACCATGCTCTGAAATCCAGTTTCATACACCAATATAGAACACACCAAAGAGTTCACTAGAGCCCTCATAAATTTCTGAACACAAAGAGACCAAAATAGACACAAATACACAAGAAATCATACTTTGCAATCCACATTCATACACCAATACAAATCTAACACACCTAAGAGTTCATGAGGACCTTCCTAAATTTCTGAACATATAGACAAAATTAATCACTAATACACAGGAGTAAACAATGATGCCATGTGTTAAGAGCTCAATTCCATCAACATAAACACACCCTCACCAAAACACATTAATAAACTCGAATAAATAACAAAGAATATATCAAAAAGTCCCCTTCAAAAATTCCTAAACATCAAGCTTTACACCAAACTGGCAATCCCATGTGGGGTGGCCCAGACAAGGCATCACACATACACACACACACACACACACACACACACACACACACACATGAGGAGGTTGTTACAGCACCAAACGTGCATAAATTTAAGGAAATTCTGGATAAATATAGATATGGAGACAGGACACTATGACCCCTGCTCGAACCCTTGTATTATACAACTAAGTAAACACACACACACACACACACACATTACTCACACTCTTATCTCCATCATCCCCCAGTGGAAAGGGACAGTCACAAACACACACACACATCACTCACACTCTTAGCTCCATCAATCCCCAGAAGAAGGAGACAGTCTTGTGGCCCACTGTACTACACATACCCAAGTTAGCTAGTAAGTGATGTTTTAAAATACTCACTCCCTCCCTGCTACACTTACAACAGAAGCTTCCACTTGACAGTTCCCTTGTACACCTCAATAGGATGCAGCAGTGTGGCAGTCAGTGAGTCAAGGTGTACCCCACCAGTCCACAGTCACACAGTTAATGGTTCACACACTCAGGCACTTTCTTGGCAACACTCCGGCACTTGTGTGGAACAGATGGAGGTAGTGAGGTAGCACAACAAAGCCCTGTCCTGTACTCCCTGAGGCCTCACCTTTTCTCTGTCTCCACCTACTTCCTCCTTCACTTCATCCCCCATTCCACTCCTCCCTCCCTCTCACTAGTGTGGCTTCCCTCCCTCCACACACACACACACACATTCACACACACCTTCTTTGGTTTCTGAGCCAGGCACATGGCCCACTTTTGTTGGGTATTGGCACACATTATGCAGGACACTAATTAATACAAGATTAACCGGGTAAGGAAGAGAATTTGGCTAAGTGTAAGAGTTGGGGTTAGGTATGCATTAGGGGTCATGTTCTAAAATGCTTTGTTTCCTCTCATCAGAACTGTTTCTGGGACCAAAAACATGATTAGTTGAGTTTCCATACATGTTTTTTTATATTGATGATGCTGAATTCTTTTCAAATAATCATTAGAATCATGAAGACTCTTGAAAACTCCAATAACTTCCAATGAAGCCTGTTAAACAACCACTAGAATCATGAAAACACCCTTAAAACCAATAACTTCCACTAGACCTTGCTAAACTACCAATAAAATCATGAAATAAAATCATGAAAACACCCTTAAGACCCCAATAACCCCCACTAGACCTTGCTAAACTATCAACACAGAATCAAAAAAACACCCTTGAAAATCTTGACAACTTCCACTACTCCCTGCTACAAATAAGATAAAACCCCTGCAGTGTTAGCAAATACAAACCTAGGTGTTACTGGCTGTGAGTCGCAGCACACCACTAGACAATGCATTCCCACCAGGTATGTATCTCCAGCCTGCAGGATAATCAATTGCAGATCACAGGGGGAAAGTTTGAATAGCTACATGCAAGGATCATAAATCTTCATGCGATATCTCTCTCTCTCTCTCTCTCTCTCTCTCTCTCTCTCTCTCTCTTATACACAATACCTAAGATTACACAAGAAAACAAAGCAACAGAAGGTGATTCAGAGATAGCAAGGATAAAAATCATGCCCAATTTGAAGTACATTATCTATTTGCCTTTATCCTTTTTGCCTCTTTGGTATTTTCATGGTGGTGAATGTTCCTTAGTGTGTGAGTGTGTGTGTGTGAAGAGACAAAGACACTAAGATATATAAATGCAAGTAGATTAATAGATACATGGACAAATAGATAGATACATAAATGCAAGAAGATAAATAGATAAGTAAACAAACACATATAACAGTAGATTGATAGATATACATATAGATATTAATATATGCAACAGTTACTTTCCTACACAATATTACTCACCATCCAAATAGAAGAACATATTTGCACTGCCTGCCCAACACAACACATATGATCAGTATTTACATATATGTGCAATGTTAATTTTTTGTTTGATCAATGTTGTATTGTCATCTTGCAGGAAAACTATTTACCTTGCCTGGCCAGGTACCAAAACATATTATCTATTCTGAGCTAACTTATCCAGATAAAGAAAAGTATTTGTGCTGACTAAACAAGACACCAAAATACTTCCTGTTGCCTTCCCTCTCCTTACCTAATGCAACCACACAGATCAGATAAGGAAGTGACTGAGCGTCTAACCACGACACCTACCTACCTAACCTAACCTGATCAAACCAACCTTGCCTAACCTAACCTATCCAGGTATTTGTGCTACTTAACTAAGATATAAAAATACCTAACCAAACCCAACATAATCTAACTTAATTTAACCAAACTTAACTTGAGCTGACCTAACCAAACCTACCCTAACCTAATTTAACCAAACCTAACCTAACCAAACGTAAACAAAATACCTAACCTAACCAATCCATCACTACCTAACCAAGACATCAAAAAACACTTAACTAAACCTAACCTAACCTATCTAAATAAACAAGCATTTCCACAGCACAGCCAAAACACAAGCCCACCAACACACCCAACACACCCAAACACACCCCTCCCTAACACTCAGAAGCCAAAGGTATGGGCAGGATCTGGCACTGAGTCACAGAGTCTTGGGAAGGAAGGGAGAAGGATGTGTCCTGTCAGCAGAGCCACATGCCCTTCATCCCATTGGTCAAGCCTGCCAAGTGCCGCCAAAGTGGATTAACCCCAAAGAACGAGAAAATCCTTTATGACGCATTCTCTTCTTCACTTCCACACAATATACAAGCCTCCACAGGGAAGCTTCTATGGCCTAAATCAGGAAGAGACGCACATGCACTGTCTGTCTGTCTGTCTGTTTGCCAGCGAATGTGTGTCATTGTTTGTCATGGAGCTCAATGATAAGATGATATGATAACTGGGGTGTTTTTTTTCTTTTCTTACATATGTTTCTTGATATTTCCTGTGTGTTTCTGGCAGTGTTTACTTATGTATACATCACTGGTATTTTCAATCATCTCTGTTATATATCAGTAATTAAAAAAAAAAAAAAGCTGAATAATAACTTGGGTGCTTTGTCTTTTACATTTGTTTCTTTACATTTCCTCTTGGTGTTTACTTATTTCTACATCACTGGTGTTTTCAAATGATAAATAGTTTCAAGATAATATTGGATAAATTTATTGATGATGGTCAATGTTGTTTTGAATATGAAGACACTTTATGTAAATCAACAAGGAATCTCCAGTCTCCTTATTTTTCTGAGGTTCTTATATTCTTATCAAGAGCTGAGGCACCACTATCCAAGAGGTCTTTACACCACTAGACAATATTAGACAATAAGTCTAAAATATTCAAATACTTCTTATTTCCTTAGTTACTTTTCTCACCAGCTAAGACACCAGTGCCCAATAGATCTCTTTTCACATTTCCTACACTGTCAAGTCACAATATATTACAGAATAAGTTTAAAACACTCAAATGCCCCTTATTTCCTTAGTTTCTATTCTTTAAAATAACTTAAATGCCTCTCATTTTCTTAAGTTCCTCTCTTCTCACCAGCTAAGGCACCAGTACCCAAGAGATCAGTATTCATGTCTCCTACATGGGCAAGTCACAATATGCTATATCCTGGAGTGAAAGTTGCTCAGTACTCGCATCACATGCCTGCCTCTATGGTCTAGCCTTGGGCCCCATGCTGTGCCTTACCTTAATGCTGGGGAGTGATGGAGAGCAACCTATTTAAGTGTTAGAGTGGAAGTGGAGGCTGACAGAGGAGATGGTTATGATGTTTCTCCTCTACTGACTAAACACACACACACGCACACTCATAAGGACATACAGACTGACAGACACATGACATGGGCACATCTCATTTCCTGTATATCACAACTGGGTAAGCACAAACATACACACACACTTGACTTTTAACATTATCAGAGTAGATTATGAAAACAACACAGCCTTCATATTAAATCTACACACACACACACACACACACATTCCTATCCCACCCACCCCAGCCAGCCAGCCAGCCAGTCACACACTAACACACTTTAACACCTGCTATGCTGCTGTCACGCCTCACAGCCAACACCACGGCAGGTCTTGGTATAAAATCAACAAAGACTAGTACTGCCAAGGTCAGTACTACTGACAGGTACAGGTACTACTACTACTACTACTACTCAATAACCATTTATACTCTTTTTATCTTAACTCCTTTACTAATGTGACTGTCTTTTCTTGATGATAAGAAATGACAAAGATTAGTTTGCATGACACAAACACAGAGAGAGAGAGAGAGAGAGAGAGAGAGAGAGAGAGAGAAAATAAGAGTTAGTTTTGTATTCTCTAGGCTAAAGAAACAGAGATGTGACTGTAATATGAAAAATGGTCTGAAGAGTTATAGATTATAAAAAAATAATCTAGCAGTGAGCCTTACTGTATTTTCTCACCATCAACCAGGTACAGAACATCCCCAAGGCTTTCTATAATAGTGTTAGAACAGAATAGAGAGAGCTTAATGAACAGTTGCCCTCCAAGACTTTCAATATTAGAATACAATAGTGAGAGCTTTATGAAGACAAGGGGGTAACAGTGTATGAAACTACTATGAAACTACCACTAATTATTTTTTCTCCATAATCACCAACAGTTTTAATGCATCTTTACTGTACTTGTCTCTTAACCAGTTCTGTAGTCTCAAAAATATAAAAAAATAATCTTATATCCTTGATTTTTGGACACTTATTACTTATGGTAGTCTTTGAAATAACTATGTAGTCTTGAGAATATAGAAATAACATATTCTCTCTTTAGGACAATAATTTCTTGTGCTGCAGCTTCTTTGATAATAATGAAGCCTTGAAAATACAAAAATAACATCTTTTCTCTTTAGGACATTTGCTTCTTGTACTGCAGCCTCTTCTATAGTTGTGTACCCTTAAAAATACAAAAATAACATACTATTATCTCTTTAGGACAATAATTTCTTGTGTTACAGCCTCTCTGATGATTATATAACCTTGAAAATACAAAAAGAAACAAACTGTTATTCTTTTTTTTTCTTTTCTGTCCATCCTGCTCCTGACATACACATTTTCACCGTGCTCCAAATGTAAACAAAGAATCCACACATAGCTGAGCCTCATGAATGAAGACAAAGGAACAGGAAGATGCAGGCAAGTTTTAAAATGCCACACGTTTAACCTCACTCACTACGGAAAACAGTTAAAGTATTTCTACACTTTTTTTTCTGCACTTCCTGATCACACTTTCATAAAGTACCCTCCTACTCTCCCTTTCTGGCCATTTGTTTCTTGTGCCACTGCCTTTTTTAATAACTGTAACTTTGAAGATACAAAAATAAGCTAGTATTCTCTCTCTTCAGTAATCATGTAGTCTTGAAAATAATGCTATATATTTAACTCCACTCTCTAAGGAAAAAAAAAGTATGAATTTATTCACTAAGCTTCCTAATCACAATTTCAAAAAGCTTGTTCAATGAGATGGAACATATCAACTTCAGACACTAATAGAGAAGCAAATCTGCATCACTTCGCGCCACCTTCACTTCTTGGCACAGCACTGAGGGCCTCACTGTCAGGCATGTGTGTATATTGGTGCCTTGTATACCATATCACTACATCTTGAATACCCGGCAGCCACGGCACTATGGAGGCTCAGAAATTCTCTCCCTGCAGTTACTTCCTCCACTGTTTTGATACATTCTGCATTTTATTTAGTACTTTAAATGTGTTACTTGTAAATGTGCAATTATATCTTGAATGCCAAAAAAGCTAGGCACTTCAACAAGTTCAAAAATCACCTCCAAACATTTATTTTTCCTTTATCTTCCCCACTGTCTTGATACTTTCTGCATTTTATTTAGATGGTGGTTAAAACATGCCATCTTGTAAACCGTATGACTATATCTTGAATACCAAAGAGCCAGGCACATAAGAGGTTCAGAAATGTTCTTCCTACATTCATTTTCTTCACTGTTTTGATATGTTCTGCATTTTATTTAGATAGAACTTAAAATGTACTATCTTGTAAACTGTATGACTAGTATATCTTCAATACTGATTAGTCAGATACTTGAAGAGGTTCATAAATGTTTCTTTTACATATTAATTTCTTCACTATTTTGACACTTTCTGCATTTTGTTTGCTGTGTAGCACTTAAAAGCTAATTTCTTATGTACTGACTTACTGAATCTTGTATAAAGCTCACCCAAGACACTTTGGTGAATCAGGAATGTTCTTCATACAGTTTTTTCTTTATCCTAACATATACACACCTTCTATGTACCATTTCAAACCCAATTTCTCATGCACTGAATGCCTGGATCTTGAATAACATTTACCCAAGACACTTCAGAGAATCAGGAACACTTTTCATACACTTCTTCTTTACCCTAACAGGCCACACTTCACATATAGCACTTCAAGCCTACAAACTTGTACACTATTCCTATAACTTGAATAGTGCATTGCCAAGTCACTGAAGGGACTCAGGAATATGTCCACACGTCTTTACCCACTGTGTTGTAACTTCCACTCCTTCCTTCTTTTACTGGCATCTAGGACATGATCTAAATACACACAAACAAGAATCACAAACTTAACCATTAATGATATAACACCACACTATTCTTTTTCCACAATTTCCACACTTTCTTTTGTTTTTGTCAATTTTTTCAAACTTCCAGGTCATTTTCTCAGTCTTAATAAAATGGCACCAAACGTACAAAGAAAACACAAAATCACGAACTTCCACCAAGAATACACAGCGAATGAACAACACAAAACACTACACATGCCTTCCTTATCTTCCTTGTGGTAGTAACTGGCAAAACCCACTGGACTCAGATACACACTGATGGCACTGAGCTCAACAGGGCAATGTCTTGGCACACTGGGGCACCATTCATAGGTACACAGGATACAAGGAGAACGTTATTATTCACGAGGCAGTACCTGTAGAGGGCCACGGTGTCCCTTCCTTGTGATTACTCCTGAATGTGAAGCAGAGGGGGAGGAGTGAGGAGATAAGTGGGTGAGTGTGGTGGTGGCTGCCTGTCCTTGACTTACTGGCAGCCACTCAGGGACACACCTTGACTTTTGGCCACACCTTACTCACGACACCTTGCTGCATATGGGCCTGCACCTTGACCTATGGCGGCTTAATGAGGGATTTGGGAGCTTTGTGGGTGTTTAAGATGTTTCTAGGACATTTCTAGGATGTTTTTGGCATGTTAAGGAGCCTGATGGGTCATTTATGAGTCACTTCCTTGATCTATGGTAGCTTAGGGATTTGGGGGGGATGTTTTGTGGGTGTTTGAGATCATTCTTGGGCAGTTCTACGATGGTTCTGACATGTTAAGGAGTTTGGTGGGCCACTTATGAGTCACTTCCTGGGGAGTTTCAGGGATGTCAGATAGTTAACAGCGGTGTTTTATAATTGCTCTGGGAAATTTGTTGAGTGTTATGAAAGTTCAATGGTTACTTGAGATGGTTCCTGTGAAATTTCATGGATAATTTACAACTGTCTAATCAAAGTAATTACATCAGTACCATAAAAATACTTGGACTATGTAAGATATGCACTGGGAAACCAGATAACCCACACTCATATGCCTTGCAGTGTCTTGTGACAAACAATCAGTGAACACATTAGATTGTACATGTTCCTCAGCAGCTCAGCATCTTATCTTGGCTGCTTTCAACACCCTCTAGTAGAAGTTATCAATCAGACACCCAACTAATCATCTCTGTGGCTTCTGAGAACACTGCTGATGGGAGAATAAAGCAATCCAGACACACAGCCCTTATCATTGAGAAAAAAACACACATAAGAAGCCAGAAACACAGCATTCCAAACACAGCCCTAATGAATGAACAAAGACTCAGCATGTCAAACACACAGGCCTTATGACATTGAGAAACACCCATGAGAACTTAAAAATACAAAACATTCCAAACGCAGCCCTTATGAATGAACAGAAACACCTATAAGGACCCAGAAAACACGCATTTCAAACACAGCCCTAATCAATGAGAGAGAGAGAGAGAGAGAGAGAGAGAGAGAGAGAGAGAGAGAGAGAGAGAGAGAGAGAGAGAGAGAGAGAGAGAGAGAGAGAGAGAGAGAGAGAGAGAGAGAGAGAGAGAAACAATCATGAGAACACAGCTAATCACTTCTGTGGTCTCTGAGAATAACTGTGATAGGAGAACAAAGCATTCCAAACACAGCCCTTATCTGCAGGAGTACCTTATGAGTCACACGGTTGGTTCCTCATGGCCACACCTTACTTCCTGCTGGGCACACTCACACCCCTCCTTCCTGTCCCTGCCACACCCTCCACCACCCATAGCATCCCACCAACCCCCCCCCGCACCCCAACACATCTCTAATAGGAAGTCAGGGCCACGCATTTCCTTCTCTTTCCTCCCCCACCTTACCCCACCACCCTCTTCCCCTCCATTTAGTTTGTTCTTATTAACTTCAACAACCTCCTCCTCCTCATTCTCATTATCTTTATTTTTGTCTGTCGTCTTCACTTCCTCCCATACACCAAAGCTAACCTGGGTGATCTAAGTAAGTTATCCAATTAGAAAAGATTAATCAGAATACTGGTACTGGTGGTGGTACAAAACTGCCACTTTCTCCTTCCCTGGGCAAGATTTACAGCAGTCACCCCTTTAAATATCCCAATAATAGTAGTAGCAATAGCAGTAATAATAGTAGTAACCAATATCTACTACTACAAATCCCTATGACACATTCCCAACATCTCACAAACTCCCGCTACTCCCCTTCTTCCCCAGACAAGATTTACAGCAGTCATCCCTTACACAGTAGCAGTAACAGACGTAGTAACAGTAGCAGTAATAACAATAACCACATCTACAACTACAAATTTCCCTGACACATTCCCAGCACCGCACAAACTCCTGTTACTCCTCTTCTTCCCCCAGGCAAGATTTAGGAGAGTCACCCCTTAAGTCAGTCACTCCCTATACTTGCGTCGTCATTACCTGCTACTCTGAGTCAGTCACCACTCCAGCACACCACACACCACCCCCTGAACACACGAGTCACCCTTCCACCCCTTAGAATTTCCCTTATATCCTTAAAACCCCTTAAATCTGATACAGGAGGCTTAAGATGTATTTCTAGGTGATTAAATGGTTGGTTACTGAGGTATTTTTAAGTTTGTGGTCTTTTCGGTGTTCTTTAAAAGCCTACGAGTATTTCAAACACCAGATATCTATCAAGAACATCTGTGGAAACCCTTGAAATTCCCTACAACACCACGATCTGTGAGAAAACCGCAAAATCATATCTCATTTGGGATTTAAACACAATAAACTCTGATACTTTCAATTTCTTATGTTTTAAGACCATTTTAAGTCACCTTAAGGACTGGGGAGTTAATATCACCCACCCTAACACACCCTGAGTCAGTCCAGGAGTGCGTGAGTCGGTGAGTCAGTCAGTCACTTATGAGTCATTCCCAGGTCAAATTATCAGCTGATTCCAATGACCCTGAACTGGAATTGCTTTTTTTTTTTTTTTTTAAGGAGTCTGTGAGCTTTCTCGAGGAGTCTGTGGGCTCATTAGTGAGTCAAGGGATCAATTAGGGAACTGTCTTGTTATTTAGTCAGATAAGTTATCAAAAGACTCCATCAGGTGAAGAAATCAGCTGATCACAAGAATCTCCTGTTTTCCGAAGCTTTTAATGGCTAGTTAAAGAGTCAAGGGACCGATTGTGGAGTTTTCTTGTCATTTAATCCGCAGAGTTATCAAAAGACTCAATGAGGGCCAGGAATCAGCTGATCTCTCTGACCCCATAATGGAAAAGTTTTGTAATTTTTTCCCATTTTCCCCAATTTCCTTCTCCCAAAATCTAGATCTGAAGGTGCAGGGTCATAGGCGTAACCTTCCTGCATGTACAGACACGGAAAGGAACCGAAAGCTCCTTCAAATAACGGTGAAAATAACGGAAAATAAACACCTTCCTATCGCGAGTAAACAAATACTTCACACAAATCCTTTTTTTCCCCTATTTTCCCTGACAATTTTCCTCTTACCCCAAGTTCTGTACTCACCTCTGTGCTTCCCTCGCTGGTCTAGGGTGCAGGCGAGGCTGAAGGAGTCAGGAAATCCGGGGAAAAGAAGGTTAAAGTGGACACCTCAAAATGGCGAACACTTCCGCCCCGGGTGAGTGAGGGCGACTGAGTGTGGCAGAGAAAGTGGGGAGTTTTAAGGGGGTTCTCCTCTATTCCAAGGGCTACTCTGTTTCTATGGCATATTTGGCCTCTGTTTTGTGGGTTGCCTTGATGGATGGAGACGCTCTTTTTTTTACTCTTTTTCAGTTTAAAGAGCCTTCCAATTGTATTTTTAAAGGACTCTCTGTGTGTCTGCAGGTGATCTTTTTCTAAGGGTTCTGTCCTCTTTTTTTGGGTAGTCTTTATTGCTGAGACGCTCTATTTCTATAAGGGCGCTCTGTATGTAGTTTAAAGGGCCTTCCAATTATATTTTAAAAGGGCTCTCTCTCTGTGTCTTCCAGGATGCTTTATTTTTAAGGGTTCTGCTCTCTATTTTGGGGTAGTCTTTATTGTTTGAACGCTATCTGTATTTTTAAAGAGCTCCTGTATCTGAAAGTGGGGAGTTTTAGGGGAGAATCTCTATTTCAGGGGTCTCGCTTTATCTTTTAGGGTTGGTCTCTTTCAAGGGTTCTGCTCTTTGTTTTCGGGATGGTCTTTATTATTGTGGGTATTCTTACTATTTTAAGAGGCTCTATGTAGAAAGGCGCTCTCTACTTTTAAAAGGGCTTTCCGATTTCATTTTTGAAGGGCTCTATCTCTGAAGGTTCGCTGTCCTGTTTTGAAGGGATTCTCTATTGCTGGGCTGCTCTTTTTTCTGTTTTAAGGGACTCTCTATCTGTAAGGGCGCTCTTTTTCTATCTTAAGGGGAGTTCTGTATTTCAAGGGCCCCTCTCTCTCTCTCTCTCACTGCAGGTGCTCTGGTTCTAAATGTCCTGTCGTCTGTTTTCAAGGGGTTCTCTACTCTTAAGGGCATTCTTTCTATTATATGATTATAATAGGCTCTCTGTTTGTAAGGACACGCTTTCTATTTTAAGGGCTCTGTCTTTGCGGGTACTTTGCTCCTGAAGATGCTATCCTCTCTATTTAAGGGATTCGATTTCAGAGTTTTTTTTTTTTTTTTTTTAGGGGATCTCGATTTCTAAGGTGCTCTAATTCTAGCTCTATCTCGGTTTTTAAGGGGATCTCAACCTCTAACGCTGGTGTTGCTATTGGTAAAGATTTTCTCTATTCAAGAATCAAGGAGTCTTCTATTTTAAGGCGCTCATCTTTCTCTATCCTGCATCTTTATCTTGAGGGATTGGATTGATAGCGAGGGATTTTTAAAGAAGTTCTCTTTTCAGTGGCCTCTCTATCTTTGCAGGCGCTCTGTTCCTCAAGGTGTTCCCTGGGATGTCTGATACCTCGATTTCGAATGGGTACTTTATTTTTCAGTGGTTCTCTCGTGTTTAAATGCCCGCTCTGTTTTAAGGCTCTTTCTTTTCTTTTTATGTAGGAAGGACACTGGCCAAGAGCAACAAAAATCCAATAAAAAAAATATGCCCACTGAAATGCCAGTCCCATAAAAGGGTCAAAGCAGTGGTCAAAAATTGATGAATAAGTGTCTTGAAACCTCCCTCTTGAAGGAATTCAAGTCATAGGAAGGTGGAAATACAGAAGCAGGCAAGGAGTTCCAGAGTTTACCAGAAAAAGGGATGAATGATTGAGAATACTGGTTAACTCTTGCGTTAGAGAGGCGGACAGAATAGGGATGAGAGAAAGAAGAAAGTCTTGTGCAGCGAGGCCGCGGAAGGAGGGGAGGCATGCAGTTAGCGAGATCAGAAGAGCAGTTAGCATGAAAATAGCAGTAGAAGACAGCTAGATATGCAACATTGCGGCGGTGAGAGAGAGGCTGAAGACAGTCAGTTAGAGGAGAGGAGTTGATGAGACGAAAAGCTTTTGATTCCACCCTGTCTAGAAGAGCACTATGAGTGGAACCCACCCCCAGACATGTGAAGCATACTCCATACATGGACGGATAAGGCCCTTGTACAGAGTTAGCAGCTGGGGGGTGAGAAAAACTGGGGGAGACATCTCAGAACACCTAACTTCATAGAAGCTGTTTTAGCTAGAGATGAGATGTGAAGTTTCCAGTTCAGATTATAAGTAAAGGACAGACCGAGGATGTTCAGTGTAGAAGAGGGGGACAGTTGAGTGTCATTGAAGAAGAGGGGATAGTTGTCTGGAAGGTTGTGTCGAGTTGACAGATGGAGGAATTGAGTTTTTGAGGCATTGAACAATATCAAGTTTGCTCTGCCCCAATCAGAAATTTTAGAAAGATCAGAAGTCAAGCGTTCTGTGGCTTCCCTGCGTGATATGTTTACCTCCTGAAGGGTTGGACGTCTATGAAAAGACGTGGAAAAGTGCAGGGTGGTATCATCAGCGTAGGAGTGGATAGGACAAGAAGTTTGGTTTAGAAGATCATTAATGAATAATAAGAAGAGAGTGGGTGACAGGACGGAACCCTGAGAAACACCACTGTTAATAGATTTAGAAGAACAGTGACCGTCTACCACAGCAGCAATAGAACGGTCAGAAAGGAAACTTGAGATGAAGTTACAGAGAGAAGGATAGAAACCGTAGGAGGGTAGTTTGGAAATCAAAGCTTTGTGCCAGACTCTATCAAAAGCTTTTGATATGTCCAAGGCAACAGCAAAAGTTTCACCAAAATCTCTAAAAGAGGATGACCAAGACTCAGTAAGGAAAGCCAGATCACCAGTAGAGCGGCCTTGACGGAACCCATACTGGCGATCAGATAGAAGGTTGTGAAGTGATAAATGTTTAAGAATCTTCCTGTTGAGGATAGATTAAAAAAAATTAGATAGGCAGGAAATTAAAGCAATAGGACGGTAATTTGAGGGATTAGAACGGTCACCCTTTTTAGGAACAGGTTGAATGTAGGCAAACTTCCAGCAAGAAGGAAAGGTAGATGTTGACAGACAGAGCTGAAAGAGTTTGACTAGGCAAGGTGCAAGCACGGAGGCACAGTTTCGGAGAACAATAGGAGGGACTCCATCAGGTCCATAAGCCTTCCGAGGGTTTAGGCCAGCGAGGGCATGGAAAACATCATTGCGAAGAATTTTAATACGTGGCATGAAGTAGTCAGAGGGTGGAGGAGAGGGAGGAACAAGTCCAGAATCGTCCAAGGTAGTTTCTAGCAAAGGTTTGAGCGAAGAGTTCAGCTTTAGAAATAGATGTGATAGCAGTGGTGCCATCTGGTTGAAATAGAGGAGGGAAAGAAGAAGCAGCAAAGTTATTGGAGATATTTTTGGCTAGATGCCAGAAATCACGAGGGGAGTTAGATCTTGAAAGGTTTTGACATTTTCTGTTAATGAAGGAGTTTTTGGCTAGTTGGAAAACAGACTTGGCATGGTTCCGTGCAGAAATATAAAGTGCATGAGATTCTGGTGATGGAAGGCTTAAGTACCTTTTGTGGGCCACCTCTCTATCATGTACAGCACGAGAACAAGCTGTGTTAAACCAAGGTTTAGAAGGTTTAGGACGAGAAAAAGAGTGAGGAATGTATGCCTCCATGCCAGACACTATCACCTCTGTTATGCACTCAGCACACAAAGACGGGTCTCTGACACGGAAGCAGTAGTCATTCCAAGGAAAATCAGCAAAATACCTCCTCAGGGCCCCCAACTAGCAGATGCAAAACGCCAGAGGCACCTTCGCTTAGGGGGATCCTGAGGAGGGATTGGAGCGATAGGACAAGATAAAGATACGAGTATGAGACTGTGATCAGAGGAGCCCAACGGAGAAGAAAGGGTGACAGCATAACCAGAAGAATTAGAGGTTAGGAAAAGGTCAAGAATGTTGGGCGTATCTCCAAGACGGTCAGGAGTACGAGTAGGGTGTTGCACCAATTGCTCTAGGTCATGGAGGATAGCAAAGTTGTAGGCTAGTTCACCAGGATGGTCAGTGAAGGGAGAGGAAAGCCAAAGCTAGTGGTGAACATTGAAGTCTCCAAGAATGGAGATCTCTGCAAAAGGTAAGGGGGTCAGAATGTGCTCCACTTTGGAAGTTAAGTAGTCAAAGAATTTCTTATAGTCAGAGGAGTTAGGTGAGAGGTATACAGCACAGATAAATTTAGTATGAGAATGACTCTGTAGTCGTAGCCAGATGGTGGAAAACTCGGAAGATGCAAGAGCGTGGGCACGGGAGCAGGTTAAGTCATTGCGCACATAAACGCAGCATCCAGCTTTGGATCGAAAATGAGGATAGAGAAAGTAGGAGGGAACAGAAAAGGGGCTACTGTCAGTTGCCTCAGACACCTGAGCTTCAGTGAGGAAAAGATGAGGAGGTTTAGAAGAGGAGAGGTGGTGTTCTACAGATTGAAAATTAGATCTTAGACCGCGAATGTTGCAGAAGTTAATTAAGAAAAAGTTGAGGGGGGTGTCAAGACACTTAGGGTCGTCGACAGAAAGGCAGTCCGACCTGGAGACATTTATGGTTCCCTCCCCAGATGGGGACTCCGAGACTGGTGTAGGAGTCGCCATGATGATTTTAAAATTTTTGAGTGAATGGTGTGTGTGTTATTAGGTGCTTGTAGTTTTGTGTGGAGGAAGAGAGTTGTCTTTAGAGGGCAGGCTGTGACTGCCCCCTTGTGTTGTGAGACACAAAGGGAAACGTTCAGTGAGGTCACAGCTGGGTTTAACGATAAGTTCACAGCACCCCCTGAACAGTGCTTTAGACCCCACTGGGAGTAATTATCGTTTCGGCAGGTGTCTACTGCATCTTGCAGGATGCCCTATTTTAAGAGCTTCATTTTCAGTTTATATGGACTTGCTGCTCTTTTGTCTATTTTTTAGGGTTATCCATTTTTCATTAACCTTCTCTTGCATTTCCAGATGTCCTCTATTTTAAGGGTTCTGTCCTGTTTAAAGGCTATTATCATATCAGTTAGGATGGTAGGGAAAGTGGGTTTTAAGCTTTTTTATAGGAACTACCTCTAAAGATGTTCAATTTCCAAGGGTTCCATCCTCTCTTCTGAGGGGCATGTGTTGAAATCCCTTCACACAAACAAGAAGACACTGGTCTCAAGGTGGGATAAGTTTTTAGTTATGACATGCCTTTGATGAAGATTGAACCCAGAGGTGGAGGTTTAAAGTATGGTCTTGAAGATGTTTAGACCATAACAATCAACAAATTCTAGTGTAATCTCCCAGGATAAGTTTTTTTGTCATGACATTCCCTAGCCAGAGACCAAACCAAGATGTGGAAGTCTGAGGTACAGTCCCCACGATTTGAGGCCATAACAATTATAAAGTCCCACCATAATCTTTCAAGACCTTATCTTCAGTTAATACAGGAAAGCTTTTAAACTTCTACAACCTCTTATCTCTGGGATGATGTTGGTGAGTGAAGCTGGAAAGAGAAACTAAACTATATTTCAACATTACTGATTCTTAAAACAGCTTACCAGAAATCCTTAACAATACTGTTCAACTGAAGAGCAGCTTCAAAACAACAGTATTTGAAAATTAACTAAATAATGCTGTAACATTCCACAGAAGGCTCCATTGATGTACATAAGCATATTAAAGCAAGTGTTTTATCTGATATCTGTAATACTAATCAAATACAGAATCAAACCCAAATTTACTTTTTTTTTTACATAGCAATTGATCCTTTGTGAGAATAAAATTTTTTTCAAGAAATAAAGCATGCAAAATACAACTGCAATAATACAACTGAATAAACAGACTGAAAAAAGAACTGATAGTCACTTTGTGGAGAAGATAATAGTAGATAATTCAGTGGAAAATAGTCCATAACAGTAATTCTTTCTGGTCAGATCCTATCTCAACCATTCCAAACCTTTATGACCTAACATTCTGTAGCGGTGGGGTGGGCAGAGCGTCCCAATGGCTGACTTCAGTGTTGTGTTTCAAGTTGCTATCCACCAGATGCAGCAGATGCACCTCAGTAGCCCTCTATTTTCTTTGGCCTTACTCAATACTCCCTACACAATAATCTCTGGGTAATTGGGTACATGCCAGCCCCATTGATAAATTTATACAAAACATGGGCTATATATTTATACCAAGTCAGTGCCGAGGTGCCAGGTAACAAAATACACCTGTTCTTGACCACATAGAGCCCTAAATCAATGCAAATTTCACTCATCCATCAGTCAAAGGTGCACCAAAATGTACAAACACTAGTCTACAGGATATGATCGGAATTACAATATATAAAACTTTGTCAATAACATAATGATAAAACAATAGTAGTAATAATAATAATGATGACAACAGCTGTAGTCACGCAAGCTGGGAATGCAAGACGTATCCATAACTGAAGACAGATGGCTAATCAGTGCGGCCCGTGATGCTGCCTCAGGAATGCTGATGGTGCCACCTCGTCACAGCCGAGCCCTGGTCCTGGAGGTGAAGGAGGCTCCCCCCAGGCTTGAGAATGGACTGGGGGAACAGCCAACACAAGCACACACCTGTCGCTCTCCCCTGGCACCCGGCAGCTCTTTACGAGATGGCCTTGGCTTCCGGGATAAACGTCTCCCACACCTTGATGATCTGAGAGCACACAAAGGAGGATACACAAGATTGTACCTTCTTGTAACAACGTAAAATATAGTAAAAGAGACCACAAAAGACCAGCAGACCCATATAATACAGCACATACATTTTTTTGTACTTAGTCAAGGAGAAGTTACATACACACAGAAATGAAGTGAATATACAGCACTGCTCAATCAATCTATCCACTCCCTTTCAAATCCATAGCTACAGATCCACTCACCACCAGTACACATATATTACCACATATCAAGAAGACAACCCACTCTCCTTTTTCCTATTTCTGCAGAATTTAAAGATGGAAAGCACTGTTATTATCTTCTACAGTATTAGAAGATGAAAGTACCCTGCACTTTACTTCTACAGTACTGGGAGATAAAAATACCTTGTCATAATCTTTTACATTATTTGAAGATGAAAGCACCCTGTCTCTTCTACAGTGCTGGAGGATGAAAGCCCTCTGTCCCTTTCTTCCACAGTACTAAAGATAAAAAGTACCTAGTTCTTTTCTTTCAGAGCACCTCACTGCCTCACTTTAAGACCACATGAACCTTTAGTGGAATCACAGGAGAACAAGAGCCACAGCATGAGAAACCCACCTGCTGCTGTGAGGTCATGAGGTCCTCCAGGTACTTGATGACCATGTCCCTGAAGTCCTTGACACGCATCACGTCAAACTGCTCCATCTCCTTCTTGATGGCACGGGAGATGCGTTCAAACTCCTCCTGGCTGCGCTCCACCTTTCCTTCCCACTGCAGAGCAAGACAGCAACTTAAGCTCCTCTTGACTGATTGACTGATTGGATTTATTGCCAAAAGATAACAGTTTGCCTCCCACTTGGAGCCTCTTTTGATTGCCTGATTTATGATGTAAGGATGTAAGGAGGAAGTGGCATACCTCAGTCACCTCTTCCTGGGCCTGCTGCACCTTGTCCATGCGGCCGGCCAGCTCTGCCTTGGCTTTGGCCTCACGCTTCTTGGCCAGCGTGATCTGTGCATGCTGCCACGTCTGGAATGTCTTCACTCTTTCGTGGAAAACGTCCTGAGGGTGGAGTGAATTACATGAATCACTGCCTCATTTGCTTCTATTTTCTGCATTCAACCACCTGTTACATGGGCTATCTATTTATATTTAGACACTTTGTACAGTCTTCATTTTCTCGTGAAAGAATGTTCTGAAGGTGGTGCAAATTATATGACTCATTGCTTCATTTGGTTTCATGTATTTTCAGCATACAACAACAAGTTATGTGGACCATCTGCTTATATCTTGACATTTCACTGAGTCTGATGTATTGTAATCATTATGAGTCTATGATTCTTGAACAAAATGTACTACTATGATTGTCCAGGCAGTCCCCTCAAAAAATTACAGTAGTATACTCTAAATAAGATGTCTGAAAATGAAACTGCCTTCTGACAAATGTCATATGAATAAGAACATAAGAAAATAAGGGAAGCTGCAAGAAGCCATCAGGCCTACACATGGCAGTCCCCGTATTAAACATGCCTACCTATTTCCATCTATTATTCTCATCCATAAATTTGTCAAATCATCTTTTAAAGCTTCCAAATGACTAACAACCTGATTTCTAAGTCTATTCCATTCATCTTCCACTCTATTTGAGAACCAATTCCTTCCTATCTCTTTTTTCAATCTATTTCAACCTTGAACTACGTGTGCACACATTTCACAGCCACTCACCTTAACTGCTGAGATGAGTTGAATGTAGTCTTTGGTATTCTCACTCAGCACATAAAAGTCAGCATCAGCCTGGAGGAGCAAAAGGGAAGGTGGTGATAAGACTCCATGACATCAAAGAAAAAATACCTTGGAGAAAAAGAGGAAGGGAGAGTATAGAATGTGGAGAAAACCAGAGGAAAAAAGATGAAAAGAACAAAAAAATAACAGAAAACTGAGGGAGGAAAGGAGAAAAGAGTAGTGAATAATGATAAAGAAAACTAGGAGAAAAATAAAGGAAAAGAAAAAAAGATGGGATAGTTGTAAGGAAAAAAGGCAAGTGAAATATGCAAGAAGGAAAGAAGGCAATAAAACATAAAAGAGAGAAACAAGAGAAATAAACAAGCAGAAAGGGAAGAAGACACGAGGAAAAAGGTTACCTGGGCATAGTAGTTTGTATCCTTTCAGTGTGAATATGCAGGAAGGAAACACACAAGAAACACACAAGAGGGAAGGAAGAGAAATAAATGAAGAGGAAGATTGTAATCAATGTGAAAACAACAAAAATTATATACCTGGGCATGGTGTATGGTCTGTGTCCTTTCAGTGGACTCAGACAGCTGGTGGAGGGCTCGACTCAGTGATGAATGCTCCTCCACACTACTCAGCACAGCAGTGGCCTTGGCGAATGCTGCAGTGCTCAGGGCCAGCTCCCTCCTGTAGTTGACAAGTCTTTCCATCGATGCGTGTAATTTCCTCAGCTGGGCATCAAGGCTTTCAATCTGCTGGGTCCTCTCCTCAAACCACTGAAGGCATGGGTTGGCAAGATAAAGAGTTAATGACATGGTTAACTGAAGGCATGAATTAACAGTACTGATGACATGGTATCCTGAAGGCATGAGTTAGCACAGTACTGAGTTAAGGAGATGGTAAACTTGAAAGCATGGATTAGCACAGTAGCTAATATGGTAAATTATTATGGTGATTATTAAACTAGTACGTATGTCATCTGTTGAAGTTTCTATGGTAAATTATTATGGTGATTATTAAACTAGTACGTATGTCATCTGTTGAAGTTTCTATGGTAAATTATTATGGTGATTATTAAACTAGTACGTATGTCATCTGTTGAAGTTTCTGAGATTAAGTGTAGAAAATAAAGGTTATAATAATGAAAACTAGAGTGATGTTGGAATATTGTGGTGATGATTATTCATGAACTAAAAACTAGTATATATGTTATCTATGAAAATTTCTGAGATAACAAACAAACTAAAGGTTATAATCATGAAAACTAGTGACACTGGGGTATTATTGTGATGATTTGTGAAAAAAATAAAGATGTTATATAAAACTTGGTGAATTATGGGTTGAAACTAGAGATAATCCCTTTATGAAAACTAAAGTGATGATTACCAATGAATAAAGTTGTGTAGATATAATTTGTGCAAGCCTGAGAGGTGGCTCATGACAAGAAAATGGCTAAATAGATAGTACAATAATGTTTTCTGCTATATATATTGCATGAAGCTACAATAATACTTAAATATACATGTCGATTAAATATAAACTCTCAAACACAAGAATATACTCACAAACAGATTTACACACACACACACACACACACACACACACTAATAAACATTTCAGATGTCATTCCTGTTACATTTATATCAATACACACATACCCACATACACTTCATACACACACACACACACACACACGCACATTACCTGTCCCTCCGCCTGGAAGCATGTGAGAGAGGCAGAAAAAGTGCAACTTAACACAGAGATCAAAATAAAGACACAGTGGCCAGGCCTTAGCTTAGAAGGGGAGTAAGAGAGGGTGGTGGGGGAGCAGTACAGGGCTTGCAGGTGCTTCAACATGACACACAAGGCCAGGTCAGCTGTCAGAAAAAAGCCCAGTGGATCATGTGAAGATCAGTCATTGTGGCTTTTTTTGGGGGGTTGGATTAGGGATCACATTCTGAAACAGTTCTGCGTTGCACCCTGGCAACATTCAAAGGGCTCTAGTTGAACTTAAGTGGGTCTTTAAGGTTGTTTTTATGGCTGTGGTGACCAATTAGCAAGGTTTTTACACCATTAACAGGGGAAACACTCTTGAGGACCTGGTCAATCATCTCTGTGGCCTTTGAAAATGATTGTGGTGAGGGATGCAGAATGTTGCAGAATGAGGGGCTAGGTTAGGTTTGACTGGGGCAAGTAAGGTTAGAAGTTAGGTTGGGATAGGTAAGATTAGGAGAGGTAAGGTTAGGTTAGTTTAGGCTGGGATAGGAAAAATTAGATTAGATGAGGTAACCCAACTTAAATCTACTGCAATGGTCTTAAATTTTTTAGTTAATAGAATATGTATTTATTAGAATTATTCACTGCAATTAACCTTAACCTAATATAACATCTATTTTTGGGGGGGCCTGATCTAATGTAACCTAAAACCCCACACCAAAAAATAGGTAAAGGCTGATCTTCACATGAGCCAACCCAGCAAGTAACTTACTCAGGTCCTAGTCTGGGGTTCCATGTTCTCCTCTCTGTTTTCTGTGTGAGGTGCTCGTATTGCGTTTAGGGATGAGCGAATGAGTGAGTGGCAAGTTGGGTGATTTTACTTACAGGACGCATTCATGTCTGTGAGTCAATCTTAGTGCTGAAGGGGAATTACGGGAGTGTACATTGATGTCTCGTGTGTGTTAACCGAGGCACCACATGAGGCACTCACCACACCTTCCCATACTTGTCCATACTTGTACATACTCACATGCCCACACTCCCATCTAAACAAACTCACACACATACACTGATTTCTCACTCATACAGACAAGCAAGCACACCCACATCAGCAATTCTAAGACACTCACATAGACAATGCTGCATGATTATGTTTAGGAGATAAAAATTTGTATATCACATCCGCAAGTACCAAGTAAAAAATTAATCTAGTAAAAATCTTAAATATTTGAGAATGTGTACACTTGGGGCTGGCATATAGATACTCAACTTAAGAGGAGGCAAATGAGAGAGAAAACACAATGCTAAAGATAAAGAGAAGACTAAGAAATGCAAATAAAGTATATATAACAATAAAGACATGGCTATAATGTAAAGGAAACTGATGCAAAGATTCCAAAAATTCAAGAAGTGACAGGAGGGAAAAAGACCACAAGACAAAAGGCACAAGTGACCCAAGGAAGGTTAAAATGGCCAGTATAGAGGCACACCCACCTGGTCACTCTCATCCATCTTGAAGGTCATCTTGTTGACTGTCTCCCCGACTCGATTGAGCAGACGCAGCACACCAGCACTGCTCAGTGCTGACGTCTGTGTGGCGCGGGGCAGCTCGGCATCTGTGGGTGCAAACAGTGACTCGGGTTGTTGTCAAGAAGATGCCTTCATCTGATGGAACTTCCTTGATGGTTCTCTCCCTCATTGTTCTTCTCTTCTCTCCTTGACTTCTCTTTTCTTTCATTATTTTTTTCCTATTATTTTAAAGCAACATTTTACTGAATTACCAAAATTGCTTCCTCATGACCTAGGGAATTTCAAGAACACATTGATTTATTTTGTCATGTGAAAGGGAGGTTGGCTAAAGGCAGCAACCACTATTTAGAAATCTATTAATTTATATAGCAGGCCGCCATTACCACACGAGGTGGCCCAGACAAAGCACCACACAAACATACACACAGTCTTGTGAACAACCACACTGCACACCAAAATCTAAAAGTATGCATAACTGCCACTGTCTCAAGAACATTTAATTGTTGCTCCTTCTAAAATCCATCCTGTTACCCCCCACAAAAAGACCTTACTTAACACTCTAAAACAAACTCACTTGACTGTCACTCCAGCAAAAAAAAAATCTTTACTGCTTCTTTAAAAAGCAATTAATTACTACCCTTTCAAACACTAAAAAGCTACTCCTGAAATTCTTGACTCTAGCATCGTCACTCCAGCCACCCACCCCAAAACACTGACTTTCTGCTCTTTTAAAAACTACTCCTGAAATTCCTGAGTTCCACTGCCACTCCGGCCACCCACCCAGCTCGACGAACTCCCGGAAGTCAGGGTCAGCACGCAGGGTGGGGTGGGTGCTGGTCCGGTTCATGTAGCGTTCCAGGGCTGCCCGACGCCTCTCAATGAAGTCCAGAGAGCCAGAGTCAGCATTCTTGTCACTGCCCAGCTGTTGGTGTGAAATGGCAGTGAAGTGTGGGAAATTGGTGTGAAGGAGATGAACAGGTGGTAAAAAAGTAGTGTAAAGGAGGTGAAAAGAAGATAAAAAAAAAAGGAAGTGGAATTTTCTGTGGTAGTTTACTTTCTACAACAGTTCAATTTAGTTTACTGCTACTCACCACTCACAGCTTCTACTTAATACTTCATACAATGGACAGAAAAATTAAATGAGTAGAAAAAATAATATGGAAACTTGGAATAAGGAGTGATATCTGCTACTTACAGCTTCCATTATGTGATAGCAGCTTATACTTAACACTTCATATGATGGATGAAAAACTAAATGATAAGAAAACTCAGGCTGAGACATGAGTGGTGTTTGTGTTTGAAGTGGAGGTCTTCCATCACCTTGATTTTGGTGGTCCCAATGGCAGACTTCTCAGGGGCGGGAGGGATGACTCGGCCTGAGTGGAGGTGCTTCTCAACCAACTTGCGGTGCAGACCCAAGAAGTCACTGAACCTCCTCATGACACTCCAGTGCTTCTTCCTGTGTGTGTGCATGTGTGTGTGTGTTAATGTTTTTGACGAAAGAAAGGATAATGGTTAAGACTTACTAAGGTTTGTCTTCCTCCTCCATCTTATGCTTGTCCTCCCCCTCCTCCTCTACATACTCTTCACACTCATCCTCCTCCTCCTCTTCCTTCACATGCTCTTCAAACTCTTCTTCCTCCTACACATACTCTTCAAACTCCTCATTCTCCTCCTCCACAAAGTCTTCAAACTCCTCCTCTTCCACATACTCCTCTTCCTGCTGCTTCATCTCTTGCCTCACCTGAAATAGGACACGTTGGTCTTGGTGGTCACCTTGTAGGCCATGTAGGAACTCATGCCATCCCCAATCTTCTGTGGGTCGGACACGGTGATCTGGATGAACTCGTCCCCACCATCGCCCTCAGCCTGGGTCATGAGGGTCTGTGTTAGTGCTAGGGGACTCCTGGGATCATATTCTGAAGCACCTCTGCCACACCTCCACTATTTCAAAAGGCTCTAGTTGAGGTGACATGGGTTCTTAAGGGTGTCTTTAAGGTTTCAATGACAGATCAAGAAGATTACTGTATTACCAACTGCAGAATCACTCTTGAGAACCCAGCTGATAACCTCTGTGGGCTTTGAAAATAGTTATGGTGAGAGAGAGGAGAGCGTTTCAGAATATGGGCCCTAAAGACAGCTCCTGATGGTGGTAATGCCATAATGGATTTACAAGTGCCAGATCTACTTCTCACTAGTGCCCAGAATGAACCACCAAACACCTCTGTCAGTTCCCATTGTTAAAACTACACAGTGCATGTCTTAATGGATTCACAAGTGTCAGATTTACTTTTCACTACTGCCAAGAATTAACTAAACCACTAATTAGTTCCCATTGTTAAGCTATACAGTGCACCATATTACTAATTAAAAAAAGGATTCAGCATTGTTCAAAAGCCATGTCTCTGCTGTATACCTCAAGTGCAGCGGTTACTTCAAATCATCCCCCAATCAGGTGACGTTAAGCCAAATCTGTTCATTGCCTTTCCCACCCGGTATCGTAACCCAGCAGAGTTCACAAGTCAAGAAACGTTCCAATACTCCCTTCCACTGTGTCTTGTCCTCCCTAAGTCTGAAGAATCCTGATCTGATTCTTTTTCTTTTTTGATGTAAGATGGGCACTGGCCGAGAGAGAGAGAGAGAGAGAGAGAGAGAGAGAGAGAGAGAGAGAGAGAGAGAGAGAGAGAGAGAGAGAGAGAGAGAGAGAGAGAGAGAGAGAGAGAGAGAGAGAGAGAGAGAGAGAGAGAGAGAGAGAGAGAGAGAGACCCAGTGACATGCCAGTCCCTAAAGAAAAAGCCAAATGAATGATCTAAAACTGATGATAATTGTCTATGAATCTATCGAATCTATCAGTTGTCAGGTTTTGTAAGGAGACAGTCAGTAGATGAGAGACTCAGGAGAGAGGAATGCAAGACACAGTGGAAATAAGCACAGTCTGTTGCATGAGTTGTGACTAACTATACCAGTGCAGGTCACACCAAGCAGTGCACCAAGCTTAACCCTTTCACTGCTACTTCATTATCCAGTCTGAGACATCCACATCCAAACATTATACTGGCTGGAAATTGCAACATTTATTCTTTTCATCTCCTTCTTTCTTGTAATGTGCCATAAAGATCCCTACATTGCTTCTACTGCCTTTTAGTGCCATGAATTGTTGCACACTACAGTGAAAGGGTTAACCTGACACTCCCCAAAAATTCTCAACACTTGAGACATAAGCTTCATTTGTGCTACACCTTAAATGAAGCACCAGGGTAAGCTTTGGATCAGTTCCAGAATTTTAAGCTTGTGGTGAACTGTGAATGACACCTCATTGTTTTCTTACTTGCAGGGAAACAGTTCATCTTAAGTATAAAGTGGTGCTGAGGGTCTTATGGGAGAATCAACTGTGTGGGTTTTCTACTAAATTAACAAGCTGTGAAAGAAAAATACAAGTAACAATTGGATTCCTTTTCTTTTATTCTTTTAATAGTAACTCTAAATGATCAGTGCCTGGGAGAAGTGCAGAAGAGTATCAATATAAACACCTCACCTCACCTAACAGTATTTATGGGGACTGGCAGCCTGTTTTATACATATACAGGCATCACTAAGCCTGAGTCATGTTTTCCCTCCCATCAACCCTGAACCAATGTAATCACAAGTAAAGAAAGCTATGGGAGATGTGTTGGGAACCTTGCTTAGTGATTGACTCAGCCTGAATCATCCTTCCCTCCTCTCATCGCCACACAAATATTGATTTACTCTGCCTGAATCATACTTTCCCTCCCCTCATCTCTAAACAAATGTAATCATAGGTAAACAAAGTGAATAGAAACCTTGACTATTGCTTTACTACAAGGTTACTAAGCCTAAACCACATTGCCACTGAGCCTTCCCACAATCTCTGGCTGAATGTTCACTAATCATTAAACACAGTAAAGATAACCTGTTGGGAGTCTTGTTCAGCACCACATGACTGACAAACCTGCTCAGGGCTGGAGCGTGCCACAGCCAC
Source organism: Scylla paramamosain (assembly GCF_035594125.1). NCBI lineage: Eukaryota > Metazoa > Arthropoda > Malacostraca > Decapoda > Portunidae > Scylla > Scylla paramamosain. The sequence continues at coordinate 14,610,368 of NC_087184.1, forward strand.
AGGGGTCACCGGGGTGGGTGCAGCCGGGGTGATGTTTGGGGTGAGGCTGGGCGTGGCTGTGGGGGTGATGGGCACCACAGGGGGGGTGAGGGGAGCACCCATGGGGGGTAGGATGCTGGAGGGAGGCACTGGGGGCTCAGACGTATCCTGAGGTGCAAGATGTCCAGGGCGGTGAAATAAAAGCAATTAATACAGTACTATTACTGAGAAAACGCTAACCTGGTATAAGGCTGAGTGAGGAATATGGAAAACTGTGTGTGTGTGTGTGTGTGTGTGTGTGTGTGTGTTATTTTTTTTTTTTTTTTTTTTTTACCTGAAGATCAACACTTTTCTATGGTGTCAAGATAGTTAACCAGTTTTCATTTTTTTTTTTTCATGCATCAGTTTTTCATGCATTTCTTATACCAGGTTAGAGTTTCCCCAACCGTACATCAATAGTGGCTATAAGGCAGAGGAACTTACACTAACAGTAACAACAGGAAGTAATGGGAGGTGTTCCTTAGGGTCACTTATTACCTCACATGACCATGCTGGAAGGTGGCAACCTACACCACTCTACTAAGCCACCAATTTTCCTGATCCATTACTACAAATAACAACACATGTCCCTATTATTGCAGCACCTTACATAAATTACTGCAAAATACTGGAAATAATAAGTGGTACAAAAGCAATAGCTGAATATTTACCACAAAAATACTGAAGACAAAAAAAAAGGGGTACATAAGCAATACTTGAATATTTGGTGGTAGTGGTAAAGAAACATGAACAGTCAGGGGTGTTGTAACGAGCCATTCAGAAAACACTGCCATTACTTCTCACTTGTATTCTTCAACACTTTGGTGCCTCATCACTACATTCAACAGGCTTTAAATTACACAGGTTTTAATGGCATTTCTGTGATTCCAGTGATAGATTAGTAAGGATTCTATATCACTGATAGGAAAAACACTCATGAAAACCTGGCTAACCATCTCTGTGGCCTTTGAAAACAATGGTGATAAGAAAGCACTGGCTAACCATCTCTGTGGCCTTTGAAAACAATGGTTATGAGAAAGCAAAGTGTTTACGAATACTGGCCTAGTGTCACCACCTTATCAAATAAGCTCTACTCTTTGTGATCAACCTAAGACAGGATATGCATGGGACCTTTTTGCCACACTCTAATTAACACAAATACACGTACAACAAACCCCTCTTAGGTGCTTCAACTAGCAATGAATTAAGAGTAATGAACCCACACAATACAGGTGAATCTCAACTGATGAATGAGTTGTGTTTCTTTAAAAGTATTCAGAATTCAAAAATTTGTCATGAACAACCCTTTACTGTATTTTTTAGCATTTTCAAAGAGAGTTTTTATAATTTCATTCATAAAAGCAAATTTTGCAACTATGTCAGGACAGTAGGCAAATTTGAATCATAACTTCAAAAATTTGTAATTAAGATTCACTTGCATTTGCTACCACTAGGGGCTATAGCACAAGACATACAGACACACACAGCACTAAGCATCCCTTCACACACACACACACACACACACACACACACACACTCCAATGTAAATACCACAATAAATCCTCTCTCAGTACAACAGGAGCAGGCTTCAGTGATGGGTTAGGTTCTTCTGAGTAAAGCATGGAAAAGCTTGGCAAGGCACGCCAGATGCTTCACACAAACCCTTGCATGTGAGTCTGTGCAGCTCACACTTGCATCACTCTGTCTGTCACAAACTCAGACACACATTACTTAACACCAACTCTTCATACTTCACATAAACAAACAAGGAGACTCACATATACATACATCACAATACAACACTACCCTATTGTTAGGAAGACATCTACACACCAATACTTAATAATAATTTGAGACAACCACTGAAAGAGAGGAACATACAAGTTAAAGGTTCTCACACACGCACACGCACACAGACACACAGGATAGAAGACTCTGAGGTATATACACCACAATACACCACTACCCTACCATCAGACCTACACACCAATACTTAACAATAATCTTAGACAACCACTGTAAGAGAGGCCAGTGTAAGAGTCAAGGGGTCACTAGTACACATAAGAACCACCTCTCCTCTCACAGCTGCCGTCACCACCACCACCACCAACCTGATTCAGTTGCAGCTTGGGGGATGACATGGTATCAAATATATCAGGTTCGTCTCCTTCCTCCTCTAGGGACACTTCCTGAAGGGGGGTAGGGAAGAATGTTGGCTGGCGAGGGGTGGTGGAGGAAGGGGAGAGAGAGAGAAACAGATGCAGGGTGCTGGATAGGGGGTGAAGGAGTGATGGATATGTTGTCACTGTATGTATTGCTAACTTGGAGCCTTGGTATACAGGTGCCTCTCAGTTTACACAATCTAGGGACTTCCAAGTATTGTGTAATGTGAGTTACCTGTACAAGAATATGTGTTTTGCATGTTTTTTCGTGTATGTTTAATGAATATCAGTATATGGTATCTGTGCAGACCTATCTCACTACTTCTATCTGGTCTTAATTTTAATTGATGTACACTTCCTTGCTAATATCACCTCCTCAAGTTTGTTCCAAATATTTTAATTTCCATTTGTCTATTTGTTTATAGTCTTACCTTCAGCTGATGTAGACACTTGATGCTATTTCTAGACCATCTGAGATATAACTATACTTCCTGTGTGTGTGTGTGTGTGTGTGTGTGTGTGTGTGCGCATTACATCTTCACTAGGCTCCAAGTTTGTGATTTCCAGCTATCTCTTGCGTTCTTCAGTGCTTAAGGAGCAGAATTAGTGCTTTATTTACACACTATGACCTATGTGCTCTTAGTCTAATGGTATGTGCATCAGTGTTCTGGAGTGATAAGAAGACAAAGATCTCTGTGCTTTGTACCGTCATAAGACTTGGTACGTTCTCATGCTGGCAGCTCAGACGTGGATCCAGTTTCATTCTACCCCAGTAATTACCACAAAGTTTGCCTGCAACATCGCAAGTGAGATTCTTGTATACACCTTCCCTGATTTTTTTTTGTTTGTTTTTTTCCCTTGGCCAGAGAGAGAGAGAGAGAGAGAGAGAGAGAGAGAGAGAGAGAGAGAGAGAGAGAGAGAGAGAGAGAGAGAGAGAGAGAATTTGGTAATAACAGACTCCTGGATCCACATCTGAAGCATGTGTTGTGTGCTCTGTCATGTTTCTATACACATCATATACAAAATTGCAGCTTATTGACTGAACCTACATACAACAACTCAGTGCTGGAAATATGCTATGGGTGTTTCCTGCCTCCCCTTCCTTCTGTGAAAAAATTTTGAAACACAGTAGGAAATTCTGGAATAACTTATGAAGGATTATGAAGGATGAAACTGACAGAGCTAAGTAAATAAGAAAATAAATAAACAAGAAAATCTGCCCTTCATCCTTCCATGTTATGATACTGAAAAAATCCTGGAATAATTTTATGAATTCTGATTATGAAGGACAAACTAACAGACCTAACCAGGAGAGACACAAAATAAACTTTGAATATGAATGAAACTAAAGAAAACACAAAACATAAATAACTAATACACTTATGAAATCACACACACACACACACACACACACACTCACACATCTGGTATACACACTCTCTCACACACACACACACACAGAATGGACAGCTCTCATATCCACACACTCATACAGTTAGTCAGTCAGTCTAAGTTAAGCTGCAGCCTTCACTGCAGTCCTCTAAAAGCCAGCCAGCAAACCCAACCATAAACGCACACCTCCTGTCACTCACCGATAACCACCAGCCTATATATTCCGAAGCAGAGCCAAAACATAAGTAAGCATCACTACAATAGCAAACCGGAGATAACTTAAAGGGAAAATCCAAACATGCAACATTCCAGCCATGCAGAATGAAACTACTGGCACTGAAAGCTTAGGAATGAAACAGCAATGTGTTGTTTACAGTCTTTCCTCATGTGTTGTGTCAAGCAGGATGCTGTGGGTGTTGTGAGGACATCAGGAAGGATGTGGTGGGTTTGGTAAGGGTTTAGAACAAGATGCGAAGGCTTAAATACTATCACACAGCTCTAGAATGTATTTAGGTTTTAAATACTACAGCCAGTATATTCCATTCACAAGATTTCCTCAATAATAACTCCTTCCAATGATGTTAGCTTTGAGTGTTCTGGTGAGGAATCTTCATGGATGGAGTGTAGAGGGAAGCACTGAGGCAGCTACAGTGAGGAGTAAAGGACGAGTCACAGCAAGGAGCATCTCAGTGTATGACGTAATAAAACTGTGGCTGACTCCTTCTGTTTACAAGACTGACAAACTTGATGCAGGTGAAGTAGCAAAGGGCACACACAACAATAACAAACAGCAGTAGACATGCCAGTCCTTCCAAGGCTGTCTGTTATAGTGTCTGTCTAGAAGAAGTGGCATACTATCACTACCATCATCTTGTTTAACACCTTAATTTTAACTTACTGAGCTGGACAATTTATGAATCCCTGCTACTTTTTCAGTCACAGATGATATCTAACCTCAACCTCCACATCAGTTTTTAGTGTTGCTCCTTCAATGAGAGATCCCAATACTCCGTTGTAGCCTGGACACCCACACAGCCAAGTGACGTCACCATGAGGCAATCTTGCAGGGAGCCATTTATTCACCTACTGGTTTAATGTTCCCGGTAATAGAAAATGTTTACTGAGAACATTTCCACCAAACTGCAGTAGTATAGTCACGATCAAATGTTAAGTAATCTGCTGCACTCACCTTCACTATAGTTAGCATTTTCTATCGATCTTAAATTTTCTGATGTGCTGTTTTCATATCAAGATTATCAGTTGATTAGAGGCCTTGCAAATAATGAAAATGGTAAATACAGTGGATGTGAGTCTGGCAGGTTAATGAACTATTAGAAATACATCTCACCTTCACTGTACTTAGCATCTTCCATCAATCTTTAAGACCTCTGATCTACTGTTTTCATAAAGAGATCAGTCAATCAGCAGACTTGTGAATGAGGAAAAAGTGAGTGTAGCAGATTAATCAACTACATCTCCACAGGAATCATACACTCAGTGGGTCTTTATTTAACACTTTTTTTGTTGCTCTTGGATGATGCCCCCTTCCATAACATAAAAAAATAAAATAAAATAAATTAACACCACTTGGCTGTGAGGAGACCAACACAGAAGGTAAGAGGGACGAGACAGACAGACGGACAGAGTAGTAAGACAGCACAAGGAGGCGAGTTACAGTTAGCAGCCGGGCAATCCAAACCTTCGTCTTCCCGTCATCAAGCGAGACCTCAGTGGTGTCAGTGTCCCCCAGGAAATTGGGCGGGTCATGCAACAAGGCAGGAGGAGGAACAGGGTTTGAGCTTGGGTCAGGAATTAGGTCACTAGAGGTCACATCCCCTTCTCCCTCTCCCTCGATGCTAAGTGCTGCCTCTACAGGGCCTTGGGGTTCCTCCTGCTCCTGTGGGAGGGTCATGCAGGGGTGAGGAAGGCTGGGGAGGCTTGGGGTCGGGGTGGCCTGCTTGAGGGGGTTCACATCAGGATCCTGAGAGTTAGTTGTAGGCAGGAACGGTGCTGCAGAGGAGGACTGGGGATCAGGAGTGGTGGTAGGAGTGGGATCAAGGCTTGGAATGGTGTTAGGGGTGGGATTAGGGCTTGAGATGGTGTTGGGAATGATGTTAGGAATGGTGTCAGGAGTGGGAGTAGGATCAGGAATGGTGTCAGGAGTGGGGCCTGGGCTTGGAATGGTGTCAGGAGCGGAATAAGGGCTTAGAATGGTGTCAGGAGTGGGATAAGGGCTTGGAATGGTGTCAGGCACAGAATCTAGACCAGAAATAAGACAGGGTGCAGGATCAGGACTTGGAATAGCATCAGGAATAGCATCAGGGTCAGGAACAGTATCAGGCGTGAAATCTAGGCTGGGAATAAGGCAGGAAGTAGGGTCAGAACTAGTAGCGGCAGCATCAGGGACAGGTTGTAAGAGATCAGGTATGAGGCAGGACGTGGGGTCAGGGTTAGGAATGGCAGTAATGGGTGCAGGTTCTATGTCAGGAGTGGTGGTGGGTGAGGGAGGCAGAGGGCGGTGGGCTACAGTGCTGACCTGCTGCTTGCCTTCCCCCCCGTTCCCCCCGGCAGGCAGGTCTAGGGGTACGGAGGAGAGCTTGGGGCTGCCTCCCTGCACCACCACCGGCCCCTCCGCCACAGACTCAAACAGGTCGGGAGGGGTACCGGGGTTGTGGGGCTCGGGGGTGAGGGAGGCAGCAGGTGGGGGAGGCGTGAGGGGGTCTTCAGGGCTGCGCTGGTCTTCTGGGGTGGTGGTCTGCTCGCTCACTGGCGACTGTAACAACACGGAGCGAAAGACAACCATTACCTCTACTACAACGGGCCACATGCAGGCGTCTGGGTGGCCGGGCCGGGCGGGCAGAGGACAGGGCAGGGGGGGCACTGGCTGGCTGGGTGGGTGTGTGTGTGTGTGTGTGTGTGTGTGTGTGTGTGTGTGTGTGTGTGTGTGTGTGTGTGTGTGTGTGTGTGTGTGTGTGTGTGTGTGTGTGTGTGTGTGTGTGTGTGTGTGTGTGTGTGTGTGTGTGTGTGTGTGTGTGTGTGGGGTTGCAGTTATCATTGTTACTTCATTTACTGTCTTTATTATCTCATTTAGTGTCATTATTTCCTGTTATGTGAGGTTGGGGTCATTGTTATTCATCATCTAGTGTTTACTTTCTTTTCGGTGTCTTTTTTTTTAAGGTATTATTGTGGGTAGTTTCAATTTTTATACAGTTGTCATTTTCGGTTCATTCTGTGTCATTTTCTCTAACGTGACACTATAATTTTTTTTAGACCACATTGATCTGGGTCACAGTGTCATTGGTTACTGTGGATAATTTAGATTTTTGATAGTTCCCATCATTATTGTTTTATTTAGTATCATTATTTTCTCTTACATGTCATTATTAAATTTTTAAACTCTAATTTTGATCTGGGTTATTCTATTAATGATGATTGTGATTTTTATTGGATACTAACCCCAACTTTGGCATAGTTTTTCAAATTGATATATTTGAAGTATATACGCAAGCACTGTTGAAGGAACCTAAATGTATGTATAGAAATATTTCCTCTATTAAATTCAAGACACAATCTCACATTACCTTTTATTTTCTTTTGAGTGTGTCCATGGAAACAACATTTACTGAACTCTCAATATCATAAAAGGACGACCATAGCAGTGAGCTTTGGAACTCTCTACCTATCTCTATATTTCCTCCTCCCTACAAACTGAGCTATTTAAAAAAATGAGTACCAAAACACCTCCAAAAATTAAACCAGCCAACAATTACGAATCTTCACAAAATAAACCACCTTTTAGAAATGGCATGTAAAGTTTTATCCTCCCTAGAAGTTTCACTATTTAAAAGCAGCATCAAAAGCCCAAAAAATAAACTGGTGAACATTTACGAACCTTCACCAATATATATAACCTAGCAAAAATTACATACCAAGAAGACTCATTTTTTTTATAATTATTGTCCCCCTAACACATAAAAAAAAACACAAATAAACAAGCTTATAGTGCTGCAAGTCCACACAGCCAAGGCCAAGTGCCCCCTCACCCCCTGCCAACCAAGACCCAAACCAGCCCAGGCCTTCGTCATGCTCTCTCGCTCGCTCCCAAGACAGGTGGGTGACTGGGAGGCAGACAGGCAGACCAGGTGAAGTTCTGGTTCACGGTCTGCCTGTGTGTATATGCAAGTGTGTGTGGAAGGCGGTAAAGGGTGTCGGCGAGAAGAATTGGAGAACTGGATACAGAGGAGTGAGCAGCAAACCACACAAGTCTGTATTTAGGGTGACGGAGGGACTGGAGGGGAGGTCTTGACACATCCACTGACTATATACATCATTGGAGCAAACACATCAATGTCTACAGACTTTTTAAAAATGTATAGAGAGACAGAGAGAGATTATAAACTGAGGTACAAAAATATTCAGCTGTTTGAAAGAGAGAAAAAGAGAGATAAAAGTGAATAGTACATACATTTCACATCATCTACAAGTTCACAATAACATGCACAAAGCTCATTGGCAGAGAGAGAGAGAGAGAGAGAGAGAGAGAGAGAGAGAGAGAGAGAGAGAGAGAGAGAGAGAGAGAGAGAGAGAGAGAGAGAGAGAGAGAGAGAGAGAGAGAGAGAGAGAGAGAGAGACACGCTGCAAACTGTCAAAGAGTTACAAAGAGGTGCAGACAATATATAAAATGCGCCAACACAGTGAGAGAGTGAAACATCTGGTGCTGCGTTGCTTCTGTGCTGCTCGGGAAGTGAAGAAGTACACAAATCAGAAAACAACGGTAATAAAGTAATGGAAAATGTGAAGGAAAATAATAAAATAAGACTGTAGCCTCCTGAAAACTTGATGGAACTTAGAGCAATTGTGATCTTCTCCATTTCTGTACTTGCAAGCTGCATTCAGTGATGAAAAAAATAAATAAATAATAATAATAATAATAATAATAATAATAATAATAATAATAAAAAACTTCAGTTAAGAAAAAATAAGAATTTGTAAATATCAATACAGCACAACACAATTTTGATTTCTAATAAGTTCAATAACTATGCAGATTAACAAACAGTACTTTTATGAATACATGACATTTCAACAAATTCTAATGAAAGTTGTTCAGATTCTCAAGGGTGTTTTTTTTAGGTTTCCAGTTAAAACTCCCACAAGGACCTGACTATTCATCTCTGTGGCCTTTGAAAATACTCTTGATGAAGAGACCACAGTAGTAAAAAATATTAACTTATGTCTTCCCAACACACACACACACACACATACACACACACACACAATACACTCTCCACACTTTATCAACACACTAAGTACCCTCAGACCCACAGTAAAAACTCATGATTCACTCTTGCTGTGTGTCACCACCTTACAAGAGCTGGGCTGCAAGATTTGGTGATGGATGGAGAGACATGAGTGGGTGAGGGAGGAATTAATAGATGACACTTGACAGAAAAATGAAAGTTTGATAATGGTGGATGGAGAGACAAGTGAGAGTGAGGGAAGTGAGGAGTTAATAGATGAGAATAACAATGATCAGGAAAGCAATGAGTGAGTAGGTGAAAAAGATAACCTATATAATCTTCTCAGCAGGAAGATAATGGGTGAGTTATAAGAAGTAAAAAATAACTAGTAGGTCAGATAAGATGATTGAGTAAGTGGTGGTGATGAGAGGTAAAGAGGTACTATATAATGTACTAAGAGTGAGTAAGTGAGGGACTAAAGACAAGGAATTAGTGGCAGGTTATCTTGGCAAATAAGTTACCAACACAGTGACACAGATACAAATTAGTGGAGGGGAGGAATAAATCAACACGAATAATCATAAACTTGACAAGGAATCACGGATAATGTACAGCAATCCTCTACAAGTGAGTGACGGCTGACGTCTGCCACAACAAGCTAGGGATGAGTGAGTGCACAGGGCAAGACACAAGACACAGGTCAAGGTGTGTCAAGGTGGCACAGGGACGAGTCAGCGAGACCTTGAGAGCACCGGGGTTTGTAGAGAAGAGGTCCGCAGTGAGGCGTGATCCGTGGGGCGGAGGCCTGGCTAGTGGTGCCCAGGCCCTGGGCAAGTGAGTGGCCTGTGGGTTATCACCAGGACAGAGGGAGGGTGAGGCAGAGACAATGAGATAAAGCCTCATTGTTGGGAGGCTGCTATCAGGGGTGTCAACTTATACCTTGGCTGACTCACAAACTGGTGGGTGATCACACTGCTTCACTCACACATAACTAGAAAATGTTGATCATAAGTGATTCAATACATGACATTCTTCACTGAGCAGCACCAACTGCCTGGCTAAACATGACACCCTCTCAGTCAGTGGGCTGCAGGGGGACATGTACCACTGCCTCTGGTTGAGTAGAAACACAATTAGACAGAAATAGTAATTCTTAGGAACTATGCCTCTAAGCCAACACCTTTCTTTCTACTTATGGAAAAGATTATTATCATAATTCGTTGAATTAATTTCTGTAAAATTCACAAAGACTGCTGCAGCCTAGTTAGGGGCCGTGCCCTCACCTGGGTGGCTGTTACATGAGGGTGTGTCAGCAACCTCATGAGGTAGCCTCCTACCCAGATGGTTTTGCTCCCACATCTTCCATAACTAGGCCACAAAAATCTTATAAAGAATTTTACAAATAAATTTGAATAATAATCTTTTCCAATAGCAAAAAAATTAATTAAGCTTGGAAGCACAATTCCTAACAATATCTACAGAAACTATGTAGTGAGGCTTGAGGCAGAGGGCAGCGTACCAGGACACATGATGGATGAGTCTTAACACAAGGAACAGGAGGTGTGAGTGCCTGCCTCCAGGCAGCCTGGTGGCCACCAGGGGCACCACTGCATGCACACACCAACACAAGGTAAGTGTAAGGTGGCCTCTCAGACCACTGAAGGCATGAATCAGTCTGACATCACACAAAATCAAAGGGAAACAATTAACACAAAGGTACTGAAGGCTGAAATCAGTTATAAACACTGACACATAGAATACAAAAAAATAAATAAATAAATAATTTAATCTTGATGCATAACTCAAAGGTGTGTGAGAGACATGGAGACAAAAAATGTGCAGTCATGATGCAATAGATTATTAGAGTAATCCCTATAATAAGTCAATATATAAACAAAATATCAAATCAGTTGTAACAAACTGCATTAATATAGACCTTACTGCTATGGCTTCCCTTCACTCTTGATAACCTGGCCTGGTGGAAGCATAGAGCATAAATCCAAGACACCCTGGACAGTGAGAGGGATAATGGACTGCTTCAAATGTTTCACTCCCTGTTATTCTAATTCTGTTCAGTAAAATCATCCACCATGACTCAAATTAATAAAGTGTCGTACTAACATTATCTATTAAGGAGTCATTCTAGTTGCTTATCATCCTCATCATCTTGTCATCCTTTATTTTCCCTAATGAAATGATAACAAGGTAAATATAACAGTGAGCCAGATTTCTGAACACTTCCAAACACCTAGCTGGCTAAATGCAACATTACACTAAGGCCTGTATTCAGAAACACTTTACTCTCTCACTACAACTATTTTCAAAGGCCAAAGAGATGAATGGCTGGGTTCTCAAGAGTGTTTCTTCCATCAACAATGTAGAAATCTTGTTAATCTGTCACTAGGACCATAAAAACATCCTTTAAAACCCATGTCACTTCAACTAGAGCCCTTTGATAGTAGTAGAGGTGCAGCGCAGAAGTGTTAAAGAATACAGTCCTCACTACTCCCCTTGGTCAGCTCAGCATTCAGGTTTAAGTATTCATAAAGTGTGTTTAAAGTAAGCAGCACCGCCCATATGATACCCACAAAACATGTCTCTCCTGGGGAAGCCACACAAGTACTGATGCCTCCAGCTGTGTGTCTGCCTGTCTGCGTGTTTATCCCTCCATTCCCATTGCTATAGGCATCCTATCTACAGGTCAGGCCATCTCAAGATGCTGAATCACTTATGCTGATTTAAATATTAATTTTAAAGAATAATTCTCCAGTTTCTATCACTTACAATGTTAATTGGTGACTGAAGAATGGAAGGAAATGTCTAAATTTGGTGTGTGATGAAGGAAAGATGTCCCCAGTACCAGTGAAAGTGTTAAGGGTAGAGAAAGTTTCGTAAATCCCTTGAGTCTTCCCACCAGGGTCCTCAGCTTGTCAACATTACTTATTTATTTATTTTATTTTTTTTCTAGTTTTGGGTCTGGTTTCCCTCATATATCAGGACGAGGACAGCATCTCCTAATGAAGCACTTTGATTGGCATTTGGGAACCGTTAACCAAGTGGATGCCCTTGCTACCCTCGAATTGTGGGCAGGATTCGAACCCACGGCGGCCCCTTGACAACACAATATTACATCAACCCTTAAAATCCAAGTGGCCTCTGGAAACATATTAAGTCAGTCAATTCCAGCTTGAAATTGTACAAAACTATATACTTATAAACCGAGATTTGTACTGGACACAACACGCGGCTCACTGATTTTAAGACAGCATTCATGAAACTTAGTAAAAGCATGTAATCTCAGCCTAAATAGGAGTATATAGCTGTCACTGGATTCAGAGGGTTAAGGGGAAAACTGTTCAACGAGGACTCGACATCATTACGATACAATGTGAGTGTGGGATGCTTCAAGACACTTATCCTTCAGTTCTTGATGATTTTCTTGATTTTTTCTTTCCTTTTTTTTTTCTTCTTTTCGTTTCCCTTGGCCAGTGACCTTATGAAAAATAATTAAATAAACAAATAAAAAATAAAACAGGCTTATACTGTGTTTGTCTCTGACTTAACTGGTGGACTGGTGGAGGATTAAGAGGAAATGTAATGTAATCTGGATAAACTAAAGTGTTATCAGAGACTCTAATCTATTGCGGCATCTAGCACTGTAGCCTAGCCTTACTAAAATTAACCTAACTAAATTTAAGCTAACCTAACCTAAACCACTCTACCCTTTACATGAGCACTCAGCATAAATAAAATCAACCAAAACTCACAGAAAAAAAAAAAATAGATATCCTGGAAAAAAAACAAAAACAAAGGATGCAAACTACAAATACACATACACACATACACAAAATTAAATAAATAAATAAACTCGCCAGCGTTTCTCCCCTTTCTCCCTCCCCTCCAACATGAAAATAGAAACAAAACCCATGAGAAAACAAAACAAATTTAAACACCCCACGAAAATTGAAAGGGGAAGAGACTGGCAGGCAAATACAGGTGTTAATGGGTTCCCACGCCTCACCTGACACAAGGAAACAAATAAATAAAGAAAACATGAAAAACGAAAAAAAATCTTAGAACTAGAGAAAATGTCAAATTTCTGAAAGTAACAGGTAAAATTAGGTGTTAATTGGTTCCCACGCCCCACCTGGACTGCCCCAATAAGAACACTAACAAAAATATAAAAATCTAAATTAGAAAAACAAAAAATCTTTAAAAAATACCACCAGAAATTTAAGGTTCAGAGAATAATAGGTAAATACAGATGTTAATTGGTTCCCAAGACTCACCTGGACCGCCGAGGAGAAGAGGTCGTCATTGTCGTCCTCCTTGTCATCGTTGAAGAGAGGGGGAGGCTCGCGGGAATCTGCCATTGCGTTGGAAGGACTGCGAGTGAGTGCTATGTGATGTTCCTCCCCCTACCGACACCGCCATATTGCCTCCACCCACCAGCTGACCGATTTGCTGCCGCCCTACCGCCATTTTACCACGCCTCCTCGGCTTGTTTTTTGACTCTAGGTCGTGTTTTTTTGCTATTTTCTGGTGTTTTAAGATAAATTTGTTTAATTTTTATTTGTTTTCTTTAATTTTTATATGTTGGTTTAAGAGTTTTACTGGGTTTATGTCTCATTTCGTGTTTAAATTTTGCTTCCTATTTTGACGGTCTTTGCTTTAAAGGCCCCATACTTAAACTTTCCCTAGTTTAGTATTTTTCTACTTTATTTTTTTATGTTTATGGAAGCAACAGGAGCGTAAATTCAAACTTGATTAGCTTGATAGAGTAGCCACCACCAAAGACCACCTGTCATCCGCCACCTTGCCCCACCTAAGACTTGTGATAATGCTTTTTTTTTTTTTCATTAATTTCGAAGTAAAGTTTGAATCACAGACGTTATTAACTTGCTAAAAATACACAGGGAATTACACTTGAAATACTGTGATCTCTGGTTCATAAGCCAATATAAGAAGAACCAGTATACTCAGGAAATATTAGATAATTTAATCAGAAGAGAAAGGAAAGGAGGTAACTATGAGAGCAGTGGCGGCTCGTGGTAAAAGGAATTGGGGAGCTGCATAATAATTTCAGATTACAATACTAATGAGGCCGTGCTGTAAGTAGTTTTATTTGAATCACAAATAAATGAGACTGCACTGAAGAGTCTCGGTTGCCGCCACAGCTAAACAGGAAATAACAGATTAGACAACATTCCCACTCGTTTCTTTGCCTCTCCTCCACTTTTAACACATTCTGGTAAAAAGTTATGAAGGTTTTCAGGGTTGTCCTCATGATGCTAGTTACACACATACACACACACACACACACACACACACATATAGATTGAGATAGATATGTAGATAGATAGACAGATAGATTTTTTTTTTTTTTATGTAGGAAGGACACTGGCCAAGGGCAACAAAAAATCTAATAAAAAAAATGCCCACTGAAATGCCAGTCCCATAAAAGGGTCAAAGCAGTGGTCAAAAATTGCTGAATAAGTGTCTTGAAACCTCCCTCTTGTAGGAATTCAAGTCATAAGAAGGTGGAAATACAAAAGCAGGCAGGGAGTTCCAGAGTTTACCAGAGAAAGGGATGAATAATTGAGAATACTGGTTAACTCTTGCGTTAGAGAGGTGGACAGAATAGGGGTGAGAGAAAGAAGAAAGTCTTGTGCAGCGAGGCCGCGGAAGGAGGGGAGGCATGCAGTTAGCAAGATCAGAAGAGCAGTTAGCATGAAAATAGCGGTAGAAGACAGCAACATTGCGGCGGTGAGAGAGAGGCTGAAGACAGTCAGTTAGAGGAGAGGAGTTGATGAGACGAAAAGCTTTTGATTCCACCCTGTCTAGAAGAGCAGTATGAGTGGAACCCACCCCCAGACATGTGAAGCATACTCCATACATGGACGGATAAGGCCCTTGTACAGAGTTAGCAGCTGGGGGGGTGAGAAAAACTGGCGGAGACGTCTCAGAACACCTAACTTCATAGAAGCTGTTTTAGCTAGAGATAAGATGTGAAGTTTCCAGTTCAGATTATAAGTAAAGGACAGACCGAGGATGTTCAGTGTAGAAGAGGGGGACAGTTGAGTGTCATTGAAGAAGAGGGGATAGTTGTCTGGAAGGTTGTGTCGAGTTGATAGATGGAGGAATTGAGTTTTTGAGGCATTGAATAATACCAAGTTTGCTCTGCCCCAATCAGAAATTTTAGAAAGATCAGAAGTCAAGCGTTCTGTGGCTTCCCTGCGTGATATGTTTATCTCCTGAAGGGTTGGACGTCTATGAAAAGACGGTAGATAGGTAGATAGATGGATAGAAATAGTGTGTGTGTGTGTGTGTGTGTGTACCTAGTAGTAAATATATGAATTTCTTTACTTAACAATAATTTCTAAAGAATTAATCATGTGTAATCAACAACTGTACCATCAAGATCAGAATTAGTACGCCCCGTTGGAAAGAATCCCCCACCAAAATTTCAAATTAATCAGCTGAGGGCGGGAGACGTCAGCCTCTTTTCATCTCCCTCTATTTTGACGTTTTTAAGACTCCCTGTTTGATTTTAAGACTCCAGGTGAGTGAAACAAGCACAAGAGAGGTGTTATAATATATTAGTCTACATTTGAAAGATATTATTAGCTCGAGATAAGGGAATAAACTTAACAGCTGTCTGATTTGAATACTTACGCAGCACTTAAGAGATAGTATAGTTATATCCTAGTGGTGATTACTAATTGTTTGGTGATTATACATATGTTTGGGTATTTGAACATTGATATTGTCTAATTACTTTATCCGATGCCATTTTTTCGTTAATTAGCACTGCTCCAGGTACTTAAATAATTCTAATGGGTTTTATTGTATCTTTAATGTTCTCTTTAGTCTTAAATGTGGTGGCTTGAGTAACCTCACCTGTACTCTTCCTGCTTACCCGCCACAATTCTGCCCCTATACCAGGCCGGCAATCCCATAGAGGGTTGCACACACACACACACACACTCTTATCCCCGTCAGCCCCTGGTGGAAAAGGAGTGTTACGTGAACCACTGTAGTTTAGGCATAGAGCAGCTGGCCACACACATCCGCAGCAAGGCCCACAGCACACACTGGTTTAGCCCTGCCCTTCGTAATGAGACCATTTCAATACCGAGACCATGGCAGAGGCAGGGTACTTCCTATGGTGCCCCACTTTCTGACTGGATTCACATGTTAGTGGGCCTACCAAGTGTCCCCACACTGGCACCTCAGTGGCCCTCCCCCCCCCTTTTTTTTTTTTATAAATTTTGTTGCTCTTCGCTAGCATCCTCCTTACAAGAGAGAGAGAGAGAGAGAGAGAGAGAGAGAGAGAGAGAGAGAGAGAGAGAGAGAGAGAGAGAGAGAGAGAGAGAGAAGAAACCTACCAGGAGCTGACGAGATCGCATAATTTTCATGCATTTACCACTGTTTCTCTCCACTCTTCCTTGCTGCATGCTCTCACCCAGTATTCTCCTCGTACATTTCATCCACTCCAGGCAAGCCCTTCCTTTTAACCTCTTAAACCTCCCACATTCATCTGCCCTCATTATTCTTTACTAGTTTTCTGTCACATGCCACACTACAAGACAGACAAAACTGCTTCATCACTCCAGGTAAAGATGGCAGGTGAGAAGTGTGGGGCAGCAGAGACCAGCGACATACATGCTGACACCCCCAGACCCAGAGTGGTGTTCCTGGTGCCAGCCCTCGACAGCCCCCAGCAGCAGCAGGAAGTGGTCACCAAGATTCAGGAGTTCGTTGCCCCTGGTATGTGTGTTGTGTCGTCTAATGATTAAGATGGCAAGCAGGTGAGCGTCTTACAAGCTGTCTGGTTCATTAAGAGAAAGTAGGTAAGGATGTTGAACGAGATGATGATGATAATGATATTTCCTTATTTTTTTTCTGGTAAAAGTGATGTGGGTTTTCAAGATCCATCTGTCTACGTATCAAGCCATTACCTTCTACCAGTGAGATAACCAAGGGAAAGCTTTCACACACACACACACACACACACACACACACACACACACACACACACACACACACACACACACACACACACACATCTCCCCACCAGCATTGTCACACCTTAGCTATAGTGTGTGTGTGTCTGTGTGTCTAGGCTCTCTTCCATACCACAGCAAGAAGAACCTTACTCAAACCTTAAAATACAAACACATTTACACCCACTTGCACTCCTTAAAACACTAACAAACGCACTTGTCCACCCCCTGCAGAGAGTGTGGAGACCTGTGAAGGAGTCATCTATGTGGGGCAGGTTGGGTGGGAGGAGACCAGTCAGGTGCAGAGCCTTACCAGTCACCTGATGTCCACCTGCCGGAGACATGACCTGCTGCCCTCAGAATGCTGTGTCCTCCTCTCCCTACATGACCAGTACCAGGCCATCCAACTCTGCCTGGCTCGGATTAACAAAGTGGTGTGTGTTGGTGGGTGAGGCTGGGTCATGAGTGTGTGTTAGGCCTGTGTTCCGAAAGACTGTGCTCTCTCACTGCGACTATTTTCAAAAGCCACAGAGATGACTAGCCAGGTTCTCAAGAGTATTTCTCCTGTTGATAGTGTAGAAATCTTGTTAATTTTTCACTAGAAATACTCATAAAAACCTGCCATTTAGTATAAAACCATATTCAGAAATGCTCTTCTCTCTCTTACCACAACTATTTTCAAAGGCCACAGAGATGACTAGCTGGGTCCTCAAGAGTGTTTCTCCTGTTGATAGTGTAGAAATCTTGTTAATCTGTCTCTAGAATCATATAAATCAACTAGAGCCTTTTGAAAGTAGTGGAGGTGTAGCCAGAAGTGTTTTATAATATGAGCCTTAGTTTATGAATAGATGGACTGATCACATACTGGTAGTATGTTTGTGAAGGGGTGAAACAAGAGAGAGAAACAGACATGAGTGAAGAATGGCTCATTAATAAATTGGGTTGCGAGTCTGTGTGTTTGTTGATACTAGATGGTAGACAAGCTAATTATGCAGTGATAGGATATTTGTGGAGATGAAAGTAGAGGGAGAAATAGAGACACGAATGACAAACACACATGAAAAGCAAAGCAGTAAAAGATGATTGATGAATTAGTAAGCTCAAACACGAATAACATGATTATATATTTGTGGAGACGAAAGAGGGAGAAACAGATATGAGTGAAGAATAAACATTAATGTCTAGGCAGTAAAAGATGAGTGATGAATTGATAAGCTCACACTAAAAGATTGCCAGTGACATTTTGATGAAGTTTTGATGAGCGGATGAATCAATAATATGTCAATTTGATGTTACTGAGGCACACTTCAATTTCAGAGACAAGGGGAGTTTATGGCAGCAGCGAGTGATGTGCTGGACGTGTGGAATGCGATGTACAGGGAGACAGTAGCAGCCAGGACCCTGAGTGAGGCACAGGAGGCAAAGGACCTTGAGGGGGTGAACCATCTCACTGCCAGCCAGGAAAGGTACATAGTTGACCTTTTAGATAAATAATTTTCCTCCTCCATCATCACCATTAATGTTCAAAATAAGGTTAGATGTTAGCTAATGTCCCATCCTTCCCTTGCAGCTGTGACCCACTGAAGAAAGAGTTGCAGGATGTGATCAGGGACTACCGGGACTTCCTGGCCAACTCTGTGTGTGTGGACCACTTTCGGGTGTTTGAGTGCCTGCGGGGACTCCTGAAGGATGATCCAGTGCTCTTCAGGGATGCATTTTCCAAGGTAGTGGCTGTTTGTGGGCAGAAGGAAGAAGAGGGATTGGAATGCTGTTGTGTTTATATAATGGGGTGGCCCAAAGCACCACACGCACGCACGCACTATCTGGCAACCCCTCATGGGATGACCTACACAATGCACCACACACAACCTTCACACTCTTAGCCCCATCACCCCTCAGTGGAAGTATATAGATAGCTATGCTTCTGAAAATATTCCATATAATCTAACCTGGCTTAAACTTACAGGTGTACATCATTGAAGGCCTGGAGCTGCTGCCATTGATGGAGAGAGAACTTCTAAAACTCATCTTTGACGGCTCACAAGTGTACAGAGTGAGTGTTGAGGTGCCCTTCTCTATTGCTGCCCCTCCCTCACCCTCCAACCTCAACATCTCAGGCATACACGAGACCAGCATCCTGCAAACACCCTCCAGACAAGACAAAGAGCAGGCAGAGGAGATAGACAACGCATATTGCAAGGACACACAGAATCCACAAGTGCAGCACGACAACGAGCAAACAGATGAAAAAGACAACGATACAGATAATTCCAAAAGCACAGACGCCCCACAAACTCCCTCTAGTCACAGCAAACACCAAACAAACCAGACAGACAGCATGGAAAGTGACACAAATGATGCAGACAGCCAAGGGAAAGGCATCAAAGCCATCATACAAGTGGAAAAGGAGGAGAACACCCTGGAAGATGTCATAAACACAACTGCTCCACGTGCCTCCAAACCCACAGAGAGGAGTGAGTCTGAGGAATATGTGGAGAGGCTGATCCTGGCCCACCTGCGGCTCCTGATTAACACGCGGGATGAGCTGGCCCTCACTCTGGCTTGCAGCATGCCAGGGCGGGAGATCACACACCAGGGCTTCACCGACATCAGGCAGGAGGCACAACGCAAGGAAATGCCCATGTATCAGGTAGGGAGGGATACATGAGTTCAGGGATGGGCAGGATTAGAGTGAGGATATGGAAAGGTAAACTAAAAAATGCCACTTGATCTACATATAAAAAATTAATGCTGATGTGTTAAGCAGTCACTTAGATTAATACTCCATCTATACCAGGCTTGAAGTCACACACTCATACACACATCACTCACACTTTAAGAAAAACATCACAACAATACACAAAAAGAAATGTCTCAGAACCACCTCCATCACCACCAGACCATTGTGTCGTTCATCCTGCGACTGCGGCTGGGAGGCAAGGGGTACCAGCCAGAGCCCAACAACCCGGTGCTGCCCCATGCCAAGCCACTCGGGGAGTTTGTGGACGCCCTCATGAAACTGCAGAACATTCTTGAGGCACAGACTGACTCCAGGTGGCTACTGTGTGACTTGTGTTTTTGTTTCAGTCTCAAGATATTTGCAGTCATGGTGGTTTTCTTCATGTTCAAGCCTTTACTATTTTTGAATCTTGATTTATGAATGATTTGTGTTCCTTAGAAAATGTTTGTAAATTAGGAATAACCGTAGATTTTGAAATTTTCCGTTTAATGCATTTTCATTATTTTATGTAGTTTTGCTGATTCTTGTGAATGTGTTACTTCATTTCTAATTTGACACAAAATACAAAACTTTCACTTATAGCTTTGAAATATTTGTAAATTGGGACTGACTTATATTTGAGAACCAATGACATGACTGCAAATCGGAGAGGCTTAGTTTTAACCTCCAAAAAACCAAACTAAGGACCTTCTGTTCATGAACCCAGCAATAATGACTAACTTATAAGCATCCTCACCCACCATTACCTGCTCACAAAGTCACACCTGTGCACTGATAGGCAAGGCGCATTGAGGGTCCTCAATGGCATAAAGACTGGCCTGGAGAAGATGAAGGGCTGCCTGCTGAAGCGTTCCGTGATAGGTGCCGTCACTGACCGTCTGTCTGCGGCACTGAGACACCTGATGGAGGCAGCTGAGGGTGGTGATGGTGCTGGTGCTGGTCAGGGTTACTCAAAAAGCACCAAGCCAAGCACTCTTCACCCATCACTCAAGGTCAGGATGCCTTTCTTTACACTATATGAGCTGTTACTCTTGTATTCTTCTCTTTATCTATATACCAGGCTGGCAGTCCCACATGGGGTGAGGCAGACAAAGCACCACACACACATCATTCACATCCTTAGCTCTGTCAGCCCCAGTGGAAAAGGAGAGTCTTGTTGACCACTGTACTAAACCCCAGGAGCTTAGGCATAGCACAGCTGGCCACACTTCCATATTCTTGAAAATGTAAATTCTGCCTCATGCTGCCTTATTCCAAATATATTATTGTCACTGGTAACTTTTATATTGTAATTACATTCTGTCATTGTCTTGTACAAGTATATTAAAATTCCAGCTTCCATATGCCACACTGCAACATATCTACTAACCAAAATTGGTCGGCTAGATACTTGGATTAGTCGCTGCAGCTTCATTTTTCAAACAAGCTATGGATATCTATTAATTTCCACCAATAACTTCACTCAGTCTTGTGTTTTTGTCTCCCTTGGATGCTTACCTTTCCTGCGTTCCTCTCCAGCACCTGATCCGCCTGTGTGATGTGGTGGGTGGGCAGGTGTACACTGGTGGGGTGGTGGACGCGCTGGGCGGGGACCTCCTCACTCAGCTCAGCAGCTCAAAAAAGAAAACCCAAACACCTGTCAGGATCCCATCTGTCCTCAACTTGTTCAGGTGAGACACAAGGACTTCCAGTAAGTTTTTTCACATGAATATTTGGTTCAGTATATGTGAATGAGGAGTGTGGCAGTGGGAAGCAAGGACTATCAATGGAATGTTCTCTGCATTATCTGTACAATGAATTCTGACTCTTTTCCCTTCTTTCTTTATATAATAGAGGAATGGGACAGTGGAAGGTAAGGAGTATAGATGAAAGGTTCTCTTCATTACCTGCTAGAGAAATAGTGACACTGTATTTTCCCTTTTGTCATAAAATAGTCTTCCTGATGTTACCAGCAATGTTTTCCTATCCAAAATATACTTTCCCTTGATGTAAAGACATTTTAAAAGGGATTCTCAATGTTTCAGGTCACCGGCAGAAGTGCTTCAAGAAAAAGGAGAGAAGGGAGAGGAGGAAGAGGACCTGGAAACAAGACTTAAGAGAAAGATGGGAAAGGCTACAACTGCTGCTGCACAACCTAAGAGGTGGAGATCTTGTTCAAGAGTAAACTTTCATTGTGTTTATTATATCTGTAACTTCCTCTTTAAAACCTATCATGGTTGCATCAAAGTGAGGAAACATCACATGTGGTATTAATATTATAAAAAAAGAAAACAGCATGAAAAAGACAAAAGACAGACATTTCTAACCAATGTTTTGTATCCTTACACTCTGCAGGTATAAGTCAGACTGCTCCTGGGCGCCCGTCGACCTCTCCCCAATACACGTGGATAAGCTGAACTTCTCCACGTCCTCACCTATTGCTGGCCCCTCACTCAAGGTTGTGGGGAATGCTGCCAAGCGATCTGAGGACTGGAGGGACACTGTGGCATCTGTAACACAGGTAAATAAAGAAGACGGGATCTCTCTCTCTCTCTCTCTCTCTCTCTCTCTCTCTCTCTCTCTCTCTCTCTCTCTCTCTCTCTCTCTCTCTCTCTCTCTCTCTCTCTCTCTCTCTCTCTCTCTCTCTCTCTCTCTCTCATGTCAAGGATACCAGTCAAAATAAAAGGAAATAAAGTGACTCAATAGAGAGAAAATAAACTATCTACATGCCAAACTAACAATAAATAAAATGTTCAGAGGGAAGAGTCTGCTCCTGAAAGCCAAACAAGTTCCTCCCCATGCAAGTCTTCCTCCCTGGCCACCCCAAAGGGACCCAAGGCAGGGGACAACAAATCCAAGAAGGTGAAAAGCAAGAGGTCACTCCTGAAGGACATTTCCAACATGGCCAGCAAGAGTGAGGAGACACAAAGCAAGAAGCAGAAGGCACCAGAAGTTAAGAAGGCTGCACCCAAGAAAAGGAAGGAGAAAACTAAACCATTGCTGCAGGGACAAAGATCTATCACCTCCTTCTTCAAGTCTTAAGTGTGTGTGTGTGTGTGTGTGTGTATGTGTGTTGTCATTACACTGCAAGGTGATAAAAATGGATGAGCGACAGAAATAATATATACATTTTATCTTAAGCCTAACGTGTGTCTTCTAGTGGTGTGTATCTTAGCATTTCTATACTAAGATAAATAATATATACATTTTATCTTAAGCCTAATGTGTGTCTTCTAGTGGACTGTATTTTAGCAATTCTATACTAAAATAAAAAAACAAAACACCATACAAACATGCACACATCATTTATACATTGGGCTGAGTGTGTGAATGATGCATATGTGTGTTTGTGTGTGTCAGTCATCCCGAGTGGGACTGCCAGCCTGTGGTATATAGATAGATAGATATTAAGGTATGGTTTGTATTTAGTGTGGTGGAAAAACAGCTTCCTATTCTAATGTAGCTGACTAGATAACTTTATGGACAGCTCCACTTCATTCCTTCGTGGCACATGATTTAATGGGGTATCTTGTGGAGAAACTTTTGCTGATGGTTGTGTGGAAGAGTAAGCAAATCCAGTCCTCTATTTATTTATTCATGGATTGGAATATTTTACTCTTAGGCTGTGTGTTTAAGGCTCGTATGGGATTTGGGATCATATTACGTAGTAAGTATTCTAATAGTTTTTCTATATTTATCTCATTTTACTTTGCTCTCTCCATCAGTATCATTAAAAAATCTGATGAAAGGGATGTACAGTGCATAAGATATGCTTTAAGGGTGTGTGGTTGTGTGGTGTGTGTATGTAGCTGTGGGTGTAAATGTAGTATGGTGTTTGTGTGTGTGTGTGTGGGATAGTGTGGTGTGATATGGTGTTTGTGGATGTGTGTGTGTTTGGTGTGGTGTGGGATGGGGCAGTGTGGTGTAGTATATATAGTGTGTGTGTGTGTGTGTGTGTGTCTTGATACTCAGGCTTAATGAAAACCTTGAGATTCTAATATATTACACAGAGCAGCTTCTATATTCTGTCAGTATACCAGAGTCTCGTGTGTGAAGGTTGTTTTTAGCCATGCCAGTCACTGTGAGAATAAAGTTACTTATGATTGCAACAGCGGGGATTCACTCCAGTCTTATAATGGGAACATATAAAAGTAATTCATGTATATTTGTATGCCAAAATTATAAAAAGTACAGCACAAGGCATTATAGAGGCACATTATACATTTTTATTTATTGTATCTTTGTTTATACATTTTTAAGAGATTTGTTTCCTGTGTAATTGCAAACTTGTTCCATGAATATATGCTTAGAATGAGACCCTGGTATGGTGTGTGCAGCATGCAATGGGCATCTGCCATCAAGCACGTGTTGACCAAAGATGACGAGACAATGTCAAGTGGATTAAGAACATGAAGGGTTTGAGTGGATGACATTCCATGTGAAAATTAACAGCTTTGCTAAAGCTGAAAATTATGAGATTAAAAGTATCTTAATTTTAATGATGAAATGTGTTTTATAATATATATTCAAGAATTAATTCTTATTTTACTATATTGCAAATAATATATATTGCTATAATTATACTTTGAAATGGCAAATAAATTAAATCAAAATCTTCAAGTTTTGTTCAATTTCTACTAATAATCCTCCTTGAAGTCAAGCACAGAACCAGGACTTTACTTCCCAATACCTGTATGCATGTATCAGAGACCTGTTAACTTGTCAGTCAGCTTTCACACCACCTGGAAGGGAAAGACCAGCCAGGTGAAGTGAGTGGTGAGGAAAAATAACTGTATGTGTGTGTATGTGTGTGTGTGTGTGTGCTCAGGGTAAGAGTTTAGCTATTATCGTGCATGGAAGCATTCTAAAGAGGGTTTTTCTGTGACTTGTTCCAACATGCTACAAGCACACAAATAGATATATGCATACACATTCTCTCTCTCTCTCTCTCTCTCTCTCTCTCTCTCTCTCTCTCTCTCTCTCTCTCTCTCTCTCTCTCTTTCATACCCCACACACACACACTTACTTCCCACAATGTATAATGTTATCATCTTCCTGACTCCACCACATCCTCCTGCACTGCCACTGCACTCCTGCACTGGGAGATTCAGGGGACTGTGTGCTGGATCATCCTGGTCACTGCTTGCGGCTAGCCTGACAATTCTCCTGCCTCACCCTTAACCTTTGAGCAAACTTAATTCCTCAACACTGTGTACCTTGAATGATCTTAAAAAGTCCATTAGCACATTCAACTTATGGTTCTTGCCACTCACTCACTCTTAAAAAAATACTATGATCATTTAAACATAAAACACATCATTACCAAAGAAGTGGTTGTGTCTAAACAATACAGTACGTAAACTTAAAGGAAAAAATATCACTTGAGCTTTAAAATGAGATGTTAAGGAATTGTTCTTATTGAAATACAGATAAGTAAATCAATACTAAATTCGTAATGTGTCTATAAAAAGTATCTCTGGCCTAATGACAGTAAAAAATATTCAGGAGATGGATGAAGAGGAGAAAAATTTATGCAGAAAACAAACATTCACTATTGACCTCACAAGAATCAGAAATACCTTAGAGGATAAGGAAGAGAAAAAAAAAATCATAGAAAAAGAACATATACTACTGTCTAACATTCCTGTCCATGCTCAGCTACAGAGGAGGTACCAAGACAAACATATTCAATAATACCATAACATCTATTCACAAATTGCTGTAGATCATAAGGGACACTCAAACTATCCAGCATAAAGTACACAAATACAATATACATACAACACAATTTATCATTCCAACACACATACATCTTTCTCTCCCAAACGATCATTTGTAATATTTCACACATCTGCAGAACAAACACTGTAACGTGCTCGACCTTACAAGTCCTCCCACAGTGGCTGGGGAAAATGACAGCTGAATTATAGTGTAAATATGCTTGTGGGAAAGTAATGGCTAAACAAGAACAATGAAGAGTAAATATTGGTGTCAAAACAAAGGAAAAGGAGAAAGGCATAGTCATAACATGGAATTATGTATGTGATGTATGTGTGTACTGACGTGTAGATGAAATTGAATATGTAAATCAATAAAGGGACATGTAAAATAAATGATAATAGTAATGTATCTTGTACTTTAGTTATGTGTTCTCTCTCTCTCTCTCTCTCTCTCTCTCTCTCTCTCTCAGGAAAAGCAAAGAAATAGTGATCATTTTCCCATGCTAATAAAGGCACACGTGTACAGTAACTCGCACTGAAGGGGTGGAGGTTTTGGTGAGTCTGGGATGATGAAATGGCAAGGATGTGATGAAATGAATGTGATGTGATGTGATGCAAGCTATGTTGTCATGGAAATATGCTCTTCCTTTCTCACTACTAGTACTACTACTACTACTACTACTACTGCTGCTGCTGCTACTATGATGACAATAACTGCCTAGCCTATCACTGAAAAAAATGAAAAGAGAAAATTCAATAATAGCTTTTCTAATGACAATGATACTACTACTACTACTACTACTACTACTAACATAACTTCAACTCAGCACACACAGGCAAAACAAACAGAACCACAACCCACTATCCCCACCACCCCTTCACTACTCCATCACCACCCACCCTGATCCCCTACGTGGCCTCCACCGTTGCGTTGTTCCCCTTCAGACTGGGAATGGCTGCCTGGGAGCCCGACAGGAACCAGCCCCAGTAGGCTAGGTTGAACACGAAGAAGAAGGAGGGAAGCAGGACCAGCGAGACCCTATCCACTTTTTTTGACGACGGGAGAGAAATTTTCAAGGAGTCACCGAGAATCCAGCTGCAGTTTTTGACGTTCTGCTGCTTCTGCTCTTGGTGTGTTGCTGGTGTGTCCTGGGCTGAGGGTGTCTGTAGGAGGTCTGAGTCTAGGCAGTGTGTTCCCCCTTGCTGGCTGAGATGCTGTGATAAGTGAGAGAGTTCACAATCTGATGGTGTCTTTTAGAATTGGGAGGGTTTTTCTATGTGTCAGAACTGGTGTAGGGTGAAAGATGAGTTAAAATAAAGGTAGGTCTCTGTGTTACTTCCCCCCTTGCTGGCTGAAGTACTGTCTCTGAGGGAGTGCATGATCTAAGTTCTATACAAAAAAGAAAGTTGAGATGGTGTTCTAAAGTTGTGTGTGGGTTTTTCTTTGTCAGGAATGGGCAAGGATAAAAAATGAATGAAAAAGTCAACCCTCAATGCCACTTTAGAAATAAAAAAAGAAAGAAAGAAAGAAAAACAGGAAGGGGAGAATGAAAAAGATCTGAGCAGTTTAGTATAGCCAGCTCTTTCAGTTCCTCTCCTCTTGCTTGGGATGAATGTGTGTGTGTGTGTGTGTGAGAGAGATGGATGTTAACTGGACTAATAAGTTAAGATTATTTCCATTATTACTAACACTACTACTGGTACTTCTATGACTACCACAATACTACTACCACAACAATAATAACAACTACTACTGCTACTACTATTACCATTACAACAACAACAACTAAGACTTACTACTACTACTACTACTACAACTAAGACTAGCACTACTACTACTACTACTACTATTACTCACCTTTAATGATATCTTCACCACTTTGGAAGAGGAAGTAGCAATGCGACCACTCTTTTCCATCTCCAGTAACCTGAGGAGGAGGAGGAGGAGCGTGAAGAGATGGAGGAAGGAAATAAAAGAGGAAGAGACAGAGATGAAAAATAAAATATCTTTCTGGTTTACTTCATTCCAACACACAATGACAATTACACAGATATGAGCATGAACAAAATTAAAGATCAAGACACACTCACTTGATGACGGCACCAAACTCCAGCAGGACGATACTGACGAAGGAAAGGCAGGAGAGGAGCCACACATCGATGGCCCTCACATAGCTCACCCGGGGAGTTGACTGCCTGTAGGGGATGCTGAACTTAAGGACCTGGATTCTGAGGCAGGTCACAAGTGGCCTACAATAAGAGTGTTTAAGAGTTTTTTCACTTCTTTCCTTCCATTCTCCTTTCCTTCTTTCTGCCTTTCCTTCCTTCCTTTACCCTCACTAATGCTTCATATCTTTAAAATTTATCCTATCTTATTCCTTATCCTTATAATCTCTTCCTCTGTCTCTTCATTCCTTTCCCTCACTTTCTTCCATCCTCCTTCCCTTCCCATTTGTCTTTTCCACACTCCCTTCTTCCTTTCTTCCTTTCCTCTCCTTCCTTCCTCCCTTCTCTCCTTTCCTTCCTCCCTCCCTTCCTTTCTCTTTCTCCCTTGCTCTCTCTCTCTCCTTTCCTTCCTTCCTTCTAACTTTTGCCATCACTATCAACTTATAGCCTTCAAACAACTGTTCTACTTTATTCCTCATCCTTATTATCCTTTCCTTTCTACACCCAACACCAAGGAAAATAGAGTGAAATTTTTTCCTTGCCCAACACCTAACATGAATCATAAGTGCCCAAGAGGAACCTAAGTATTCAGAAACTTTTAGCTCTCTCACCATGACTATTTTAAAAGGCCACAGACATTTAACCAGGTTCTCAAGAGTGTTTCTCATGTTAATAATGTAGAAATCTTGTTAACCCATCACTAGAACTATAAAAAAAACACTCTTAAAAACATGTGTAACTTTAACTAGAGGTTTTTGGAAGTAATGGAGGTGCTGGCAGATGTGTTGCAGAATGTGACACTAGAACACCTACATAGCAACACCAAGAAGAGCTGACATGGTGAGGATGGTCGTAATGCAGAGAGTCATGCGGCCTGGGATGGCATCAGCGGGCACCAGGAGTGACACGAAGGACACCACCACGAAGAGGCCCGAGGGGAGGTAGACCTGGAGCAGCATGTAGGACAGGCGCCGAGTCAGGTGAACTCGGAAAGCCAGGGCGGGGTAGGTGCCTGTAGGATGAAAGAAAAATAAATAAATAAAGATGAATAAAAAATCTTTAAAATAGGTAAAAAGGAGATGCTGGTAATGAAAGGAAGAGGAAAAATTATGTAAAAATGAAGTGAAATAATGTGATGAAGGAAAGGGGGACATGATGTGAAGGGATGAGGAGTGAAAGGTGGGATGAATGTTGTGATGGTTGTGGTGGTGCAAGAGAAGGAGGGAGGGAGGCAGGGAGGGAGGGAGGTGACAAGTATACAGGAAATGAAAAGATAGCGAAAATTCTGTTTGTCTGTAGTGAGGGAATAAATTAACAAATGAAGGAACGGGGGAAAAAAGAAGAAAGGAAGAAAAAGAGGATGGAAGGTGGAGCCTGAAGGGAAGGGATAGTAAGAAAAGGATTTGCCTTTTAGTCCTCATTGAGGAGAAAATGGAGGGAAGACTCTCTCTCTCTCTCTCTCTCTCTCTCTCTCTCTCTTTCTGCATCAATTATTACCATCTCCATCTCTATTCATAGTTTTCATGAGTTTTGCTGACATATAAATCATTATCAAATTTGTCCCTCACTCAGGCTTCTATCTTGCTTAGCTACACATTACCACTTTTTGCCTCATGCATGTTGATTACAGAATGTCTACCGCTAACAGAAACCCACATGACAAAACATATCGCTTTTTTTTTTTTTCTCCTTGCTTTTTTCTACTTGTGACTCCCAGTGATATTTTCTTTCCTTTTTCCTACAAGTCTTCGTGTACATGGATATGCATTATTTGTGGTTATTTTCTTGCTGTAGGATGTTATGTATTCATGAAATGTCCTCTTGTCTCTGTGTTCGTCTACCTGTCTGTCTGTTTCTTCGTCTGTCTCTCTGCAAGATTTATAGAAAAGTCTGGCCGTGTGTTTATGTACTTGTCTGAATGTTTATGTTTATCTCTGTCTGTCCATCTGCCTGTTTCTTCAACTGTCTCTCTGCAAGATGTATGGAAAAGTTTTGCCTGTATTTTTGTGTACTTGTCTGAATGTTTATATGTTTGTCTCTCTGTAAAATATATATCTTTTTTTCATCTGTCTCTCTGTAAAATATACGTCTGTTTCTTTGTCTGTCTCTTTAAGATAGACGTCTGTTTGTTCGTGTGTCTCTTTGCATGATGTACTGAAAAGTTTGACTGAAGACCTGTGTACTTGTCTCCCTGTGAAATATATCTTTAAATAAGTTATTAATAGATTTATTTATTTATATTTTTTTATGAATTATAGGCGCCATGAATATACGGAGGTGGACTCAAGTGTTTCATAAAGTCTACGGTAAAGGTTTGCCGTATTTCACTTAGTCTACGGGAGATCATTGCCACATTTCTCCGACTCTTAGCTTGATCACATGTTTCCTACCTGCTCTTACTTTATTTGATCCATTTTCACCCTTTCTCCACTTTCTTTTATTCTAGAAAATTTCTCATCTTAATCTAATTTTTCTCAAGCGTTTCCTTTTTATCTCTTTATTCGTACATATTCCCATACAGACAGCCGCTTCTTTCTCATCTTCTCTCCAAGCCTTTCCTTTCTGTCTCTATCTTTTTCCATCATTTCTTTATTCCCTTTTACCTAATTTTTTTTCAAGCCTTTCCTTTCTCTCTGTCTCTTAAACCTTACTGATTTCACACAGACAACCACATATTACTTCTCATATTTTCTCCAATTCACCTTTTCTTCCCTTCTATCTCATCTTATCTCTTCCCATACAGACAACCTCACCTTATCTGCTCCCCAACTCACCGTAAACATCCTGGACTCTCGTGTAGGGATCTGCTTCCTCGAACCTGACGAGGAATTGTTCACTGTGGATCATTTTGGACACCTCAAGGCCAGGCGGGACCCACACGTACACGTTTCTGTCCAGCGTGTAGGCGTCTGCGTAACGTGGGGAGTCAGTCAGAGAAGCGAGAGGATGATGTGTTACAGAGCTGTCGATAGTTGGTGAAACAAACTTGGCAAAAATGTGGTAAGTGCATGCACATAATATATTTTCAAGAAGTTGGATATTTATGGATGATGGTGGTAAATAGTTCAAGTGCCCACGAGAGAGAAAGAGAGAGTGAGAGAGGAAATGCGTTATAGGTTTGTCGATGAGTGGAGCAAAACTTAGCAAGGACTTGGTCACTGTATAAACATCATATATTTTCAAGGAGATGTTGGGGAAGTTTATGGGGTATGTCTTAAGTGCTAACTGCTAAAGAGTTGCATTGTGTAAGAGACGAAAGGGAATGTATTACAGAGTCGTGAATGAGTGGAGCAAATTTAGCAAGAACGTATTAAGTGCGTAGCGATTATATATTTTCAAAGGGAGGTTGGATAAATGAATGGGTGATGATGGATGGTAATCTGTAAATGCTTAAGAGTTGTAGTGAGTAAGCCAGCTGGTCTTTGGTTGTCTCCGTATCTTTGTTCTTCGGTTTCTACAGCGGAGTGACACTATGCCAGTGGGTAGATAAACAAATCTATTTAAAACAGAATTTATGGGTAAAAATTAATACTTTATTGATTGATATTGATTTGCAATGCCCACAGTATTCTTGTATTCCTCTTGCATTCAACTTTATGATATAGAAAAATATTACAAGGAAATTTTTTGCCATTTTCAGGTCCTTAGAAAAATCATAGACGATAAAAAAAAAAGATCTGATAATGCAAAAAAAAAAGTTTCCTTGATTAAAAGAGAGAAAACAAATTTAGAGGGTAAAAACAGCAATTTATTGATTCATCTGAACTTTTTTTTTACGTCATATTATTCTCGTATCCTTCCTTCATGTTTGTCAGCTTTGCAATGATCAGATATTTTTTTACCCATATTTTTTTTTCTTTTTTTAGGGTGCAGCACTCGGAAAACTGCAGCATTGAATATATTGACGCTGGTGAAGGCTGATTCATTTTTCCTTCGTTATAAGGTGCTTGGTGATTATGGGGAAAGATGGGAAAGGTAAAAAGTGTGTGTATGTGTGTGTGCGTGTGTGTGTGTGTGTGTGTTGAGATGAAGTGCAGGGAACCGTTCTCGTAATAAACTTTAATGGGAGGTAATGATCCACCTGTGTTTTTTGGCACAGTAAACACTTTTTTTTTTTTACCTGCTCTTATGTAAATGAAGTTGATTAGTTTACCTGGAATTTTTTTTTTAGGAAAGGACTCTCTCTCTCTCTCTCTCTCTCTCTCTCTCTCTCTCTCTCTCTACCCTTACATAAATCACTATATACATAACAGACGAAAATAAGAAAAGAATAAATAAATAAATAAACAGAGGAAGAGAAAATAAAATAAATCACCACTTCGTCACTATAAAATCGACATTAATCACACAACTTGGTACAAATACGTCCCAAAAGAGAAAAAAAAATCTTTACATACGTAACATACATATGCAAGGAAGGGAGAGGAGGAGGAGGAGGAGGAGGAGGAATACATCACCGAGGCCCTTTCTCATTTTCTGTCATAAAAAAACGGAGCTGACACGTGACCAAACCGTGACGCGGGAGTAACATACGAGGGCATAACTTTCTAGCAAGTAAACCCACAACACTGACAACACTGCCAGCTTGTCACGCAACACCCCAAGCTGAACCGTGACGGGGTGGGGCGGGAGGTAGTGTCAATAAGGCTCGTGTTCAGAAGCGGTTTGCTCTCTCGCTCCAACTATTTCTAAGTCACAGGTATGATAAGTTCTCAAGATTGTTTCTCCTGTTGATAATGTAGAAACCTTGTTAATCTGTCACTAGCACCATAAAAACAAACTAGAAAACCCTTGTACGTTATGTGTCTTCACCAAAACTACTTTCAAAGCTGTTTATATTCCTTTCTATTCCTCTTCCTCCTCCTCCTTTTTCCACCACTACCACCGCCACCACCACCACCCTTCCAGTAATGATAATGCAAACGCTAA